>NW_027553133.1:0-45971 GCF_045843805.1 Urocitellus parryii
GGCTCACCAAATTTCGTTCTTCTAGGTTAAACCGTTACTTTGCAGTAACCGTTTTCATGTTTAGGTTCCACTCTGTGATCTCCTATATGGATACATGTAGTTGGAACTCTAAATCAAACACGGTTTCTGTTAGCTCTTTGAAACTTGGCACAATAATGTAGTTCCAAGTTCTATCACTATGGTTTGTGTCCTATTTCTGTAGCCCCAAGCAGAGACTGACGAGAATCACATTCATTGGAAGGGTTGCCAAAGCTTCCAAAAAAACTATGAGTTTCCTCAAATCTCAGCAAATATTTTTTTCACCCAATCTTGATGATACTTGCAGGTAATGATCAGTACACCAGTCCCACTTGGCTCACCAAATTTCGTTCTTCTAGGTTAAACCGTTCCTTTGCAGTAACCGTTTTCATGTTTAGGTTTCACTCTGTTTTCTCCTATATGGATACATGTAGTGGAACTCTAAATCAAACACGGTTTGTGCTAGCTCTTTGAAACTTGGCACAATAATGTAGATCCAAGTTCTATCGCTATGGATTGTGTCCAATTGACGTAGCCCCAAGCAGAGACTGACGAGATTCACATTCATTGGAAGGGGTTGCCTAGCTTCCAAATAACTACGAGTTTCCTGAAATCTCAGCAAACATTTTTTCACCCAATCTTGATGATACTTGAAGGTAATGATCAGTACACCAGTCCCACTTGGCTCACCAAATTTCGTTCTTCTAGGTTAAACCGTTCCTTTGCAGTAACCGTTTTCATGTTTAGGTTTCACTCTGTTTTCTCCTATATGGATACATGTAGTTGGAACTCTAAATCAAACACGGTTTGTGGGAGCTCTTTGAAACTTGGCACAATAATGTAGTTCCAAGTTCTATCGCTATGTTTGTGTCCTATGGAAGTAGCCCCAAGCAGAGACTGACGAGAATCACATTCATTGGAAGGAGTTGCCAAGCTTCCTAAAAACTACGAGTTTCTGAAATCTCAGCAAACATTTTTTCACCCAATCTTGATGATACTTGGAGGTATTGATCAGTACACCATTCCCACTTGGCTCACCAAATTTCGTTCTTCTAGGTTAAACTGTTCCTTTGCAGTAACCGTTTTCATGTTTAGGTTCACTCTGTTTTCTCCTATAATGGATACATGTAGTTGGAACTCTAAATCAAACACGGTTTGTGCTAACTCTTTGAAACTTGGCACAATAATGTAGTTCCAAGTTCTATCGCTACTGTTTGTGTCCTATTGACGTAGCCCCAAGCAGAGACTGACGAGATTCACCTTCATTGGAAGGGGTTGCCAAGCTTCCAAAAAACTACGAGTTTCCTGAAATCTCAGCAAACATTTTTTCACCCAATCTTGATGATACTTGCAGGTAATGATCAGAACACCAGTCCCACTTGGCTCACCAAATTTCGTTCTTCTAGGTTAAAGCGTTCCTTTGCAGTAACCGTTTTCATGTTTAGGTTCCACTCTGTTTTCTCCTATATGGATACATGTAGTTGGAACTCTAAATCAAACACGGTTTCTGTTAGCTCTTTGAAACTTGGCACAATAATATAGTTCCAAGTTCTATCGCTATGGTTTGTGTCCTATTGAAGTAGCCCCAAGCAGAGACTGACGAGAATCACATTCATTGGAAGGGTTGCCAAGCTTCCAAAAAACTACGACTTTCCTGAAATATCAGCAAACATTTTTTCACCCAATCTTGATGATATTTGCAGGTAATGATCAGTACACCAGTCCCACTTGGCTAATCAAATTTCGTTCTTCTAGGTTAAACCGTTACTTTGCAGTAACTGTTTTCATGTTTAGGTTTTACTCTGTTTTCTCCTATATGGATATATATAGTTGGAACTCTAAATCAAACACGGTTTGTGCTAGCTCTTTGAAACTTGACACAATAATGTAGTTCCAAGTTCTATCGCTATGGTTTGTGTCCTATTGAAGTAGCCCCAAGCAGAGACTGACGAGAATCACATTCATTGAAAGGGGTTGCCAAGCTTCCAAAAAACTACGAGTTTCCTGAAATCTCAGCAAACATTTTTTCACCCAATCTTGATGATTATTGCACGTAATGATCAGTACACCAGTCCCACTTGGCTCACCAAATTTCGTTCTTCTAGGTTAAACCGTTACTTTGCAGTAACCGTTTTCATGTTTAGGTTCCACTCTGTGATCTCCTATATGGATACATGTAGTTGGAACTCTAAATCAAACACGGTTTTCTGTTAGCTCTTTGAAACTTGGCACAATAATGTAGTTCCAAGTTCTATCACTATGGTTTGTGTCCTATTTCAGTAGCCCCAAGCAGAGACTGACGAGAATCACATTCATTGGAAGGGGTTGCCAAGCTTCCAAAAAAACTATGAGTTTCCTCAAATCTCAGCAAACATTTTTTCACCCAATCTTGATGATACTTGCAGGTAATGATCAGTACACCAGTCCCACTTGGCTCACCAAATTTCGTTCTTCTAGGTTAAACCGTTCCTTTGCAGTAACCGTTTTCATGTTTAGGTTTCACTCTGTTTTCTCCTATATGGATACATGTAGTTGGAACTCTAAATCAAACACGGTTTGTGCTAACTCTTTGAAACTTGGCACAATAATGTAGTTCCAAGTTCTATCGCTACTGTTTGTGTCCTATTGACGTAGCCCAAGCAGAGACTGACGAGATTCACCTTCATTGGAAGGGGTTGCCAAGCTTCCAAAAAACTTCGAGTTTCCTGAAATCTCAGCAAACATTTTTTCACCCAATCTTGATGATACTTGCAGGTAAGGATCAGTACACCAGTCCCACTTGGCTCACCAAATTTCGTTCTTCTAGGTTAAACCGTTCCTTTGCAGTAACCGTTTTCATGTTTAGGTTCCACTCTGTTTTCTCCTATATGGATACATGTAGTTGGAACTCTAAATCAAACACGGTTTTCTGTTAGCTCTTTGAAACTTGGCACAATAATATAGTTCCAAGTTCTATCGCTATGGTTTGTGTCCTATTGAAGTAGCCCCAAGCAGAGACTGACGAGAATCACATTCACTGGAAGGTGTTGCCAAGCTTCCAAAAAACTACGAGTTTCCTGAAATATCAGCAAACATTTTTTCACCCAATCTTGATGATACTTGCAGGTAATGATCAGTACACCAGTCCCACTTGGCTAATCAAATTTCGTTCTTCTAGGTTAAACCGTTCCTTTGCAGTAACCCTTTTCATGTTTAGGTTTCACTCTGTTTTCTCCTATATGGATACATGTAGTTGGAACTCTAAATCAAAACACGGTTTGTGCTAGCTCTTTGAAACTTGGCACAATAATGTAGATCCAAGTTCTATCGCTATGGGATTGTGTCCAATTGACGTAGCCCCAAGCAGAGACTGACGAGATTCACATTCATTGGAAGGGTTGCCAAGCTTCCAAATAACTACGAGTTTCCTGAAATCTCAGCAAACATTTTTCACCCAATCTTGATGATACTTGAAGGTAATGATCAGTACACCAGTCCCACTTGGCTCACCAAATTTCGTTCTTCTAGGTTAAACCGTTCCTTTGCAGTAACCGTTTTCATGTTTAGGTTTCACTCTGTTTTCTCCTATATGGATACATGTAGTTGGAACTCTAAATCAAACACGGTTTGTGGGAGCTCTTTGAAACTTGGCACAATAATGTAGTTCCAAGTTCTATCGCTATGGTTTGTGTCCTATGGAAGTAGCCCCAAGCAGAGACTGACGAGAATCACATTCATTGGAAGGAGTTGCCAAGCTTCCTAAAAACTACGAGTTTCCTGAAATCTCAGCAAACATTTTTTCACCCAATCTTGATGATACTTGGAGGTAATGATCAGTACACCATTCCCACTTGGCTCACCAAATTTCGTTCTTCTAGGTTAAACCGTTCATTTGCAGTAACCGTTTTCATGTTTAGGTTTCACTCTGTTTTCTCCTATATGGATACATGTAGTTGGAACTCTAAATCAAACACGGTTTGTGCTAACTCTTTGAAACTTGGCACAATAATGTAGTTCCAAGTTCTATCGCTACTGTTTTGTGTCCTATTGACGTAGCCCCAAGCAGAGACTGACGAGATTCACCTTCATTGGAAGGGGTTGCCAAGCTTCCAAAAACTACGAGTTTCCTGAAATCTCAGCAAACATTTTTTCACCCAATCTTGATGATACTTGCAGGTAATGATCAGTACACCAGTCCCACTTGGCTCACCAAATTTCGTTCTTCTAGGTTAAAGCGTTCCTTTGCAGTAACCGTTTTTCATGTTTAGGTTCCACTCTGTTTTCTCCTATATGGATACATGTAGTTGGAACTCTAAATCAAACACGGTTTGTGCTAGCTCTTTGAAACTTGGCACAATAATATAGTTCCAAGTTCTATCGCTATGGTTTGTGTCCTATTGAAGTAGCCCCAAGCAGAGACTGACGAGAATCACATTCATTGGAAGGGGTTGCCAAGCTTCCAAAAAACTACGAGTTTCCTGAATATCTGCAAACATTTTTTCACCCAATCTTGATGATATTTGCAGGTAATGATCAGTACACCAGTCCCACTTGGCTAATCAAATTTCGTTCTTCTAGGTTAAACCGTTACTTTGCAGTAACTGTTTTCATGTTTAGGTTTTACTCTGTTTTCTCCTATATGGATATATATAGTTGGAAACTCTAAATCAAACACGGTTTGTGCTAGCTCTTTGAAACTTGGCACAATAATGAAGTTACAAGTTCTATCGCTATGGTTTGTGTCCTGTTGAAGTAGCCCCAAGCAGAGACTGACGAGAATCACATTCATTGAAAGGGGTTGCCAAGCTTCCAAAAAAACTACGAGTTTCCTGAAATCTCAGCAAACATTTTTTCACCCAATCTTGATGATTATTGCACGTAATGATCAGTACACCAGTCCCACTTGGCTCACCAAATTTCGTTCTTCTAGGTTAAACCGTTACTTTGCAGTAACCGTTTTCATGTTTAGGTTCCACTCTGTGATCTCCTATATGGATACATGTAGTTGGAACTCTAAATCAAACACGGTTTCTGTTAGCTCTTTGAAACTTGGCACAATAATGTAGTTCCAAGTTCTATCACTATGGTTTGTGTCCTATTTCAGTAGCCCCAAGCAGAGACTGACGAGAATCACATTCATTGGAAGGGTTGCCAAGCTTCCAAAAAAACTACTAGTTTCCTCAAATCTCAGCAAACATTTTTTTCACCCAATCTTGATGATACTTGCAGGTAATGATCAGTACACCAGTCCCACTTGGCTCACCAAATTTCGTTCTTCTAGGTTAAACCGTTCCTTTGCAGTAACCGTTTTCATGTTTAGGTTTCACTCTGTTTTCTCCTATATGGATACATGTAGTTGGAACTCTAAATCAAACACGGTTTGTGCTAACTCTTTGAAACTTGGCACAATAATGTAGTTCCAAGTTCTTTCGCTACTGTTTGTGTCCTATTGACGTAGCTCCCAAGCAGAGACTGACGAGATTCACCTTCATTGGAAGGGGTTGCCAAGCTTTCAAAAAACTACGAGTTTCCTGAAATCTCAGCAAACATTTTTTCACCCAATCTTGATGATACTTGTAGGTAATGATCAGTACATCAGTCCCACTTGGCTCACCAAATATCGTTCTTCTAGGTTAAAGCGTTCCTTTGCAGTAACCGTTTTCATGTTTAGGTTCCACTCTGTTTTCTCCTATATGGATACATGTATTTGGAACTCTAAATCAAACACGGTTTCTGTTAGCTCTTTGAAACTTGGCACAATAATATAGTTCCAAGTTCTATCGCTATGGTTTGTGTCCTATTGAAGTAGCCCCAAGCAGAGACTGACGAGAATCACATTCATTGGAAGGGGTTGCCAAGCTTCCCAAAAAACTACGAGTTTCCTGAAATCTCAGCAAACATTTTTTCACCCAATCTTGATGATTATTGCAGGTAATGATCAGTACACCAGTCCCACTTGGCTCACCAAATTTTCGTTCTTCTAGGTTAAACCGTTACTTTGCAGTAACCGTTTTCATGTTTAGGTTCCACTCTGTGATCTCCTATATGGATACATGTAGTTGGAACTCTAAATCAAACACGGTTTCTGTTAGCTCTTTGAAACTTGGCACAATAATGTAGTTCCAAGTTTCTATCACTATGGTTTGTGTCCTATTTCTGTAGCCCCAAGCAGAGACTGACGAGAATCACATTCATTGGAAGGGGTTGCCAAGCTTCCAAAAAAACTATGAGTTTCCTCAAATCTCAGCAAATATTTTTTCACCCAATCTTGATGATACTTGCAGGTAATGATCAGTACACCAGTCCCACTTGGCTCACCAAATTTCGTTCTTCTAGGTTAAACCGTTCCTTTGCAGTAACCTTTTTCATGTTTAGGTTTCACTCTGTTTTCTCCTATATGGATACATGTAGTTGGAACTCTAAATCAAACACGGTTTGTGCGAGCTCTTTGAAACTTGGCACAATAATGTAGTTCCAAGTTCTATCGCTATGGTTTGTGTCCTATGGAAGTAGCCCAAGCAGAGACTGACGAGAATCACATTCATTGGAAGGGTTTGCCAAGCTTCCAAATAACTACGAGTTTCCTGAAATCTCAGCAAACATTTTTCACCCAATCTTGATGATACTTGAAGGTAATGATCAGTACACCAGTCCCACTTGGCTCACCAAATTTCGTTCTTCTAGGTTAAACCGTTCCTTTGCAGTAACCGTTTTCATGTTTAGGTTTCACTCTGTTTTCTCCTATATGGATACATGTAGTTGGAACTCTAAATCAAACACGGTTTGTGGGAGCTCTTTGAAACTTGGCACAATAATGTAGTTCCAAGTTCTATCGCTATGGTTTGTGTCCTATGGAAGTAGCCCCAAGCAGAGACTGACGAGAATCACATTCATTGGAAGGGGTTGCCAAGCTTCCAAAAAACTACGAGTTTCCTGAAATATCAGCAAACATTTTTCACCCAATCTTGATGATATTTGCAGGTAATGATCAGTACACCAGTCCCACTTAGCTAATCAAATTTCGTTCTTCTAGGTTAAACCGTTACTTTGCAGTAACTGTTTTCATGTTTAGGTTTTACTCTGTTTTTCTCCTATATGGATATATATAGTTGGAACTCTAAATCAAACACGGTTTGTGCTAGCTCTTTGAAAACTTGGCACAATAATGTAGTTCCAAGTTCTATCGCTATGGTTTGTGTCCTATTGACGTAGCCCCAAGTAGAGACTGACGAGAATCACATTCATTGAAAGGGGTTGCCAAGCTTCCCAAAAAACTACGAGTTTCCTGAAATCTCAGCAAACATTTTTTCACCCAATCTTGATGATTATTGCACCTAATGATCAGTACACCAGTCCCACTTGGCTCACCAAATTTCGTTCTTCTAGGTTAAACCGTTACTTTGCAGTAACCGTTTTCATGTTTAGTTCCACTCTGTGATCTCCTATATGGATACATGTAGTTGGAACTCTAAATCAAACACGGTTTTCTGTTAGCTCTTTGAAACTTGGCACAATAATGTAGTTCCAAGTTCTCTCACTATGGTTTGTGTCCTATTTCAGTAGCCCCAAGCAGAGACTGACGAGAAATCACATTCATTGGAAGGGGTTGCCAAGCTTCCAAAAAAACTACGAGTTTCCTCAAATCTCAGCAAACATTTTTCACCCAATCTTGATGATACTTGCAGGTAATGATCAGTACACCAGTCCCACTTGGCTCACCAAATTTCGTTCTTCTAGGTTAAACCGTTCCTTTGCAGTAACCCGTTTTCATGTTTAGGTTTCACTCTGTTTTCTCCTATATGGATACATGTAGTTGGAACTCTAAATCAAACACGGTTTGTGCTAACTCTTTGAAACTTGGCACAATAATGTAGTTCCAAGTTCTATCGCTACTGTTTGTGTCCTATTGACGTAGCCCCAAGCAGAGACTGACGAGATTCACCTTCATTGGAAGGGGTTGCCAAGCTTCCAAAAAACTACGAGTTTCCTGAAATCTCAGCAAACATTTTTTCACCCAATCTTGATGATACTTGCAGGTAATGATCAGTACACCAGTCCCACTTGGCTCACCAAATTTCGTTCTTCTAGGTTAAAGCGTTCCTTTGCAGTAACCGTTTTCATGTTTAGGTTCCACTCTGTTTTTCTCCTATATGGATACATGTAGTTGGAACTCTAAATCAAACACGGTTTCTGTTAGCTCTTTGAAACTTGGCACAATAATATAGTTCCAAGTTCTATCGCTATGGTTTGTGTCCTATTGAAGTAGCCCCAAGCAGAGACTGACGAGAATCACATTCATTGGAAGGTGTTGCCAAGCTTCCAAAAAACTACGAGTTTCCTGAAATATCAGCAAACATTTTTTCACCCAATCTTGATGATACTTGCAGGTAATGATCAGTACACCAGTCCCACTTGGCTCACCAAATTTCGTTCTTCTAGGTTAAAGCGTTCCTTTGCAGTAACCGTTTTCATGTTTAGGTTCCACTCTGTTTTCTCCTATATGGATACATGTAGTTGGAACTCTAAATCAAACACGGTTTCTGTTAGCTCTTTGAAACTTGGCACAATAATATAGTTCCAAGTTCTATCGCTATGGTTTGTGTCCTATTGAAGTAGCCCCAAGCAGAGACTGACGAGAATCACATTCATTGGAAGGGGTTGCCAAGCTTCCAAAAAAAACTACGAGTTTCCTCAAATCTCAGCAAACATTTTTTCACCCAATCTTGATGATACTTGCAGGTAATGATCAGTACACCAGTCCCACTTGGCTCACCAAATTTCGTTCTTCTAGGTTAAACCGTTCCTTTGCAGTAACCGTTTTCATGTTTAGGTTTCACTCTGTTTTCTCCTATATGGATACATGTAGTTGGAACTCTAAATCAAACACGGTTTGTGCTAACACTTTGAAACTTGGCACAATAATGTAGTTCCAAGTTCTATCGCTACTGTTTGTGTCCTATTGACGTAGCCCCAAGCAGAGACTGACGAGATTCACCTTCATTGGAAGGGGTTGCCAAGCTTCCAAAAAACTACGAGTTTCCTGAAATCTCAGCAAACATTTTTTCACCCAATCTTGATGATACTTGGAGGTAATGATCAGTACAGCAGTCCCACTTGGCTCACCCAATTTCGTTCTTCTAGGTTAAGCGTTCCTTTGCAGTAACCGTTTTCATGTTTAGGTTCCAATCTGTTTTCTCCTATATGGATACATGTAGTTGGAACTCTAAATCAAACACGGTTTCTGTTAGCTCTTTGAAACTTCGCACAATAATATAGTTCCAAGTTCTATCGCTATGGTTTGTGTCCTATTGAAGTAGCCCCAAGCAGAGACTGACGAGAATCACATTCATTGGAAGGGGTTGCCAAGCTTCCAAAAAACTACGAGTTTCCTGAAATATCAGCAAACATTTTTTCACCCAATCTTGATGATATTTGCAGGTAATGATCAGTACACCAGTCCCACTTGGCTAATCAAATTTCGTTCTTCTAGGTTAAACCGTTACTTTGCAGTAACTGTTTTCATGTTTAGGTTTTACTCTGTTTTCTCCTATTTGGATACATATAGTTGGAACTCTAAATCAAACACGGTTTGTGCTAGCTCTTTGAAACTTGGCACAATAATGTAGTTCCAAGTTCTATCGCTATGGTTTGTGTGCTATTGAAGTAGCCCCAAGCAGAGACTGACGAGAATCACATTCATTGAAAGGGGTTGCCAAGCTTCCAAAAAACTACGAGTTTCCTGAAATCTCAGCAAACATTTTTCACCCCAATCTTGATGATTATTGCACCTAATGATCAGTACACCAGTCCCACTTGGCTCACCAAATTTCGTTCTTCTAGGTTAAACCGTTACTTTGCAGTAACCGTTTTCATGTTTAGGTTCCACTCTGTGATCTCCTATATGGATACATGTAGTTGGAACTCTAAATCAAACACGGTTTCTGTTAGCTCTTTGAAACTTGGCACAATAATGTAGTTCCAAGTTCTCTCACTATGGTTTGTGTCCTATTTCAGTAGCCCCAAGCAGAGACTGACGAGAATCACATTCATTGGAAGGGGTTGCCAAGCTTCCAAAAAAACTACGAGTTTCCTCAAATCTCAGCAAACATTTTTTCACCCAATCTTGATGATACTTGCAGGTAATGATCAGTACACCAGTCCCACTTGGCTCACCAAATTTCGTTCTTCTAGGTTAAACCGTTCCTTTGCAGTAACCGTTTTCATGTTTAGGTTTCACTCTGTTTTCTCCTATATGGATACATGTAGTTGGAACTCTAAATCAAACACGGTTTGTGCTAACTCTTTGAAACTTGGCACAATAATGTAGTTCCAAGTTCTATCGCTACTGTTTGTGTCCTATTGACGTAGCCCCAAGCAGAGACTGACGAGATTCACCTTCATTGGAAGGGGTTGCCAAGCTTCCAAAAAACTACGAGTTTCCTGAAATCTCAGCAAACATTTTTTCACCCAATCTTGATGATACTTGCAGGTAATGATCAGTACACCAGTCCCACTTGGCTCACCAAATTTCGTTCTTCTAGGTTAAAGCGTTCCTTTGCAGTAACCGTTTTCATGTTTAGGTTCCACTCTGTTTTCTCCTATATGGATACATGTAGTTGGAACTCTAAATCAAACACGGTTTCTGTTAGCTCTTTGAAACTTGGCACAATAATATAGTTCCAAGTTCTATCGCTATGGTTTGTGTCCTATTGAAGTAGCCCCAAGCAGAGACTGACGAGAATCACATTCATTGGAAGGTGTTGCCAAGCTTCCAAAAAACTACGAGTTTCCTGAAATATCAGCAAACATTTTTTCACCCAATCTTGATGATACTTGCAGGTAATGATCAGTACACCAGTCCCACTTGGCTCACCAAATTTCGTTCTTCTAGGTTAAAGCGTTCCTTTGCAGTAACCGTTTTCATGTTTAGGTTCCACTCTGTTTTCTCCTATATGGATACATGTAGTTGGAACTCTAAATCAAACACGGTTTCTGTTAGCTCTTTGAAACTTGGCACAATAATATAGTTCCAAGTTCTATCGCTATGGTTTGTGTCCTATTGAAGTAGCCCCAAGCAGAGACTGACGAGAATCACATTCATTGGAAGGGGTTGCCAAGCTTCCAAAAAAACTACGAGTTTCCTCAAATCTCAGCAAACATTTTTTCACCCAATCTTGATGATACTTGCAGGTAATGATCAGTACACCAGTCCCACTTGGCTCACCAAATTTCGTTCTTCTAGGTTAAACCGTTCCTTTGCAGTAACCGTTTTCATGTTTAGGTTTCACTCTGTTTTCTCCTATATGGATACATGTAGTTGGAACTCTAAATCAAACACGGTTTGTGCTAACACTTTGAAACTTGGCACAATAATGTAGTTCCAAGTTCTATCGCTACTGTTTGTGTCCTATTGACGTAGCCCCAAGCAGAGACTGACGAGATTCACCTTCATTGGAAGGGGTTGCCAAGCTTCCAAAAAACTACGAGTTTCCTGAAATCTCAGCAAACATTTTTTCACCCAATCTTGATGATACTTGGAGGTAATGATCAGTACAGCAGTCCCACTTGGCTCACCCAATTTCGTTCTTCTAGGTTAAAGCGTTCCTTTGCAGTAACCGTTTTCATGTTTAGGTTCCAATCTGTTTTCTCCTATATGGATACATGTAGTTGGAACTCTAAATCAAACACGGTTTCTGTTAGCTCTTTGAAACTTCGCACAATAATATAGTTCCAAGTTCTATCGCTATGGTTTGTGTCCTATTGAAGTAGCCCCAAGCAGAGACTGACGAGAATCACATTCATTGGAAGGGGTTGCCAAGCTTCCAAAAAACTACGAGTTTCCTGAAATATCAGCAAACATTTTTTCACCCAATCTTGATGATATTTGCAGGTAATGATCAGTACACCAGTCCCACTTGGCTAATCAAATTTCGTTCTTCTAGGTTAAACCGTTACTTTGCAGTAACTGTTTTCATGTTTAGTTTTACTCTGTTTTCTCCTATTTGGATACATATAGTTGGAACTCTAAATCAAACACGGTTTGTGCTAGCTCTTTGAAACTTGGCACAATAATGTAGTTCCAAGTTCTATCGCTATGGTTTGTGTGCTATTGAAGTAGCCCCAAGCAGAGACTGACGAGAATCACATTCATTGAAAGGGGTTGCCAAGCTTCCAAAAAACTACGAGTTTCCTGAAATCTCAGCAAACATTTTTTCACCCAATCTTGATGATTATTGCACCTAATGATCAGTACACCAGTCCCACTTGGCTCACCAAATTTCGTTCTTCTAGGTTAAACCGTTACTTTGCAGTAACCGTTTTCATGTTTAGGTTCCACTCTGTGATCTCCTATATGGATACATGTAGTTGGAACTCTAAATCAAACACGGTTTCTGTTACCTCTTTGAAACTTGGCACAATAATGTAGTTCCAAGTTCTATCACTATGGTTTGTGTCCTATTTCAGTAGCCCCAAGCAGAGACTGACGAGAATCACATTCATTGGAAGGGGTTGCCAAGCTTCCAAAAAAACTACGAGTTTCCTCAAATTTCAGCAAACATTTTTCACCCAATCTTGATGATACTTGCAGGTAATGATCAGTACACCAGTCCCACTTGGCTCACCAAATTTCGTTCTTCTAGGTTAAACCGTTCCTTTGCAGTAACCGTTTTCATGTTTAGGTTTCACTCTGTTTTCTCCTATATGGATACATATAGTTGGAACTCTAAATCAAACACGGTTTGTGCTAACTCTTTGAAACTTGGCACAATAATGTAGTTCCAAGTTCTATCGCTACTGTTTGTGTCCTATTGACGTAGCCCCAAGCAGAGACTGACGAGATTCACCTTCATTGGAAGGGGTTGCCAAGCTTCCAAAAAACTACGAGTTTCCTGAAATCTCAGCAAACATTTTTTCACCCAATCTTGATGATACTTGCAGGTAATGATCAGTACACCAGTCCCACTTGGCTCACCAAATTTCGTTCTTCTAGGTTAAAGCGTTCCTTTGCAGTAACCGTTTTCATGTTTAGGTTCCACTCTGTTTTCTCCTATATGGATACATGTAGTTGGAACTCTAAATCAAACACGGTTTCTGTTAGCTCTTTGAAACTTGGCACAATAATATAGTTCCAAGTTCTATCGCTATGGTTTGTGTCCTATTGAAGTAGCCCCAAGCAGAGACTGACGAGAATCACATTCATTGGAAGGTGTTGCCAAGCTTCCAAAAAACTACGAGTTTCCTGAAATATCAGCAAACATTTTTTCACCCAATCTTGATGATACTTGCAGGTAATGATCAGTACACCAGTCCCACTTGGCTCACCAAATTTCGTTCTTCTAGGTTAAAGCGTTCCTTTGCAGTAACCGTTTTCATGTTTAGGTTCCACTCTGTTTTCTCCTATATGGATACATGTAGTTGGAACTCTAAATCAAACACGGTTTCTGTTAGCTCTTTGAAACTTGGCACAATAATATAGTTCCAAGTTCTATCGCTATGGTTTGTGTCCTATTGAAGTAGCCCCAAGCAGAGACTGACGAGAATCACATTCATTGGAAGGGGTTGCCAAGCTTCCAAAAAACCTACGAGTTTCCTCAAATCTCAGCAAACATTTTTTCACCCAATCTTGATGATACTTGCAGGTAATGATCAGTACACCAGTCCCACTTGGCTCACCAAATTTCGTTCTTCTAGGTTAAAGCGTTCCTTTGCAGTAACCGTTTTCATGTTTAGGTTTCACTCTGTTTTCTCCTATATGGATACATGTAGTTGGAACTCTAAATCAAACACGGTTTGTGCTAACACTTTGAAACTTGGCACAATAATGTAGTTCCAAGTTCTATCGCTACTGTTTGTGTCCTATTGACGTAGCCCCAAGCAGAGACTGACGAGATTCACCTTCATTGGAAGGGGTTGCCAAGCTTCCAAAAAACTACGAGTTTCCTGAAATCTCAGCAAACATTTTTTCACCCAATCTTGATGATACTTGAGGTAATGATCAGTACAGCAGTCCCACTTGGCTCACCCAATTTCGTTCTTCTAGGTTAAAGCGTTCCTTTGCAGTAACCGTTTTCATGTTTAGGTTCCAATCTGTTTTCTCCTATATGGATACATGTAGTTGGAACTCTAAATCAAACACGGTTTCTGTTAGCTCTTTGAAACTTCGCACAATAATATAGTTCCAAGTTCTATCGCTATGGTTTGTGTCCTATTGAAGTAGCCCCAAGCAGAGACTGACGAGAATCACATTCATTGGAAGGGGTTGCCAAGCTTCCAAAAAACTACGAGTTTCCTGAAATATCAGCAAACATTTTTTCACCCAATCTTGATGATATTTGCAGGTAATGATCAGTACACCAGTCCCACTTGGCTAATCAAATTTCGTTCTTCTAGGTTAAACCGTTACTTTGCAGTAACTGTTTTCATGTTTAGGTTTACTCTGTTTTCTCCTATTTGGATACATATAGTTGGAACTCTAAATCAAACACGGTTTGTGCTAGCTCTTTGAAACTTGGCACAATAATGTAGTTCCAAGTTCTATCGCTATGGTTTGTGTGCTATTGAAGTAGCCCCAAGCAGAGACTGACGAGAATCACATTCATTGAAAGGGGTTGCCAAGCTTCCAAAAAACTACGAGTTTCCTGAAATCTCAGCAAACATTTTTTCACCCAATCTTGATGATTATTGCACGTAATGATCAGTACACCAGTCCCACTTGGCTCACCAAATTTCGTTCTTCTAGGTTAAACCGTTACTTTGCAGTAACCGTTTTCATGTTTAGGTTCCACTCTGTGATCTCCTATATGGATACATGTAGTTGGAACTCTAAATCAAACACGGTTTCTGTTAGCTCTTTGAAACTTGGCACAATAATGTAGTTCCAAGTTCTATCACTATGGTTTGTGTCCTATTTCAGTACCCCCAAGCAGAGACTGACGAGTATCACATTCATTGGAAGGGGTTGCCAAGCTTCCAAAAAAACTACGAGATTCCTCAAATCTCAGCAAATATTTTTTCACCCAATCTTGATGATACTTGCAGGTAATGATCAGTACACCAGTCCCACTTGGCTCACCAAATTTCGTTCTTCTAGGTTAAACCGTTCCTTTGCAGTAACCGTTTTCATGTTTAGGTTTCACTCTGTTTTCTCCTATATGGATACATGTAGTTGGAACTCTATATCAAACACGGTTTGTGCTAACACTTTGAAACTTGGCACAATAATGTAGTTCCAAGTTCTATCGCTACTGTTTGTGTCCTATTGACGTAGCCCCAAGCAGAGACTGACGAGATTCACCTTCATTGGAAGGGGTTGCCAAGCTTCCAAAAAACTACGAGTTTCCTGAAATCTCAGCAAACATTTTTTCACCCAATCTTGATGATACTTGCAGGTAATGATCAGTACACCAGTCCCACTTGGATCACCAAATTTCGTTCTTCTAGGTTAAAGCATTCCTTTGCAGTAACCGTTTTCATGTTTAGGTTCCACTCTGTTTTCTCCTATATGGATACATGTAGTTGGAACTCTAAACCAAACACGGTTTCTGTTAGCTCTTTGAAACTTGGCACAATAATATAGTTCCAAGTTCTATCGCTATGGTTTGTGTCCTATTGAAGTAGCCCCAAGCAGAGACTGACGAGAATCACATTCATTGGAAGGGGTTGCCAAGCTTCCAAAAAACTACGAGTTTCCTGAAATATCAGCAAACATTTTTTCACCCAATCTTGATGATATTTGCAGGTAATGATCAGTACACCAGTCCCACCTGGCTAATCAAATTTCGTTCTTCTAGGTTAAACCGTTACTTTGCAGTAACTGTTTTCATGTTTAGGTTTTACTCTGTTTTCTCCTATATGGATATATATAGTTGGAACTCTAAATCAAACACGGTGTGTGCTAGCTCTTTGAAACTTGGCACAATAATGTAGTTCCAAGTTCTATCGCTATGGTTTGTGTCCTATTGAAGTAGCCCCAAGCAGAGACTGACGAGAATCACATTCATTGAAAGGGGTTGCCAAGCTTCCAAAAAACTACGAGTTTCCTGAAATCTCAGCAAACATTTTTTCACCCAATCTTGATGATTATTGCAGGTAATGATCAGTACACCAGTCCCACTTGGCTCACCAAATTTCGTTCTTGTAGGTTAAACCGTTCCTTTGCAGTAACCGTTTTCATGTTTAGGTTTCACTCTGTTTTCTCCTATAAGGATACATGTAGTTGGAACTCTATATCAAACACGGTTTGTGCTAACACTTTGAAACTTGGCACAATAATGTAGTTCCAAGTTCTATCGCTACTGTTTGTGTCCTATTGACGTAGCCCCAAGCAGAGACTGACGAGATTCACCTTCATTGGAAGGGGTTGCCAAGCTTCCAAAAAACTACGAGTTTCCTGAAATCTCAGCAAACATTTTTTCACCCAATCTTGATGATACTTGCAGGTAATGATCAGTACACCAGTCCCACTTGGCTCACCAAATTTCGTTCTTCTAGGTTAAACCGTTCCTTTGCAGTAACCGTTTTCATGTTTAGGTTTCACTCTGTTTTCTCCTATATGGATACATGTAGTTGGAACTCTAAATCAAACACGATTTGTGCTAGCTCTTTGAAACTTGGCACAATAATGTAGTTCCAATTTCTATCGCTATGGTTTGTGTCCTATTGACATAGCCCCAATCAGAGACTGACGAGATTCACATTCATTGGAAGGGGTTGCCAAGCTTCCAAAAAACTACGAGTTTCCTGAAATCTCAGCAAACATTTTTTCACCCAATCTTGATGATACTTGAAGGTAATGATCAGTAAACCAGTCCCACTTGGCTCACCAAATTTCGTTCTTCTAGCTTAAACCGTTACTTTGCAGTAACCGTTTTCATGTTTAGGTTTCACTCTGTTTTCTCCTATATGGATACATGTAGTTGGAACTCTAAATCAAACACGGTTTGTGCTAACTCTTTGAAACTTGGCACAATAATGTAGTTCCAAGTTCTATCGCTACTGTTTGTGTCCTATTGACGTAGCCCCAAGCAGAGACTGACGAGATTCGCCTTCATTGGAAGGGGTTGCCAAGCTTCCAAAAAACTACGAGTTTCCTGAAATCTCAGCAAACATTTTTTCACCCAATCTTGATGATACTTGCAGGTAATGATCAGTACACCAGTCCCACTTGGCTCACCAAATTTCGTTCTTCTAGGTTAAAGCGTTCCTTTGCAGTAACCGTTTTCATGTTTAGGTTCCACTCTGTTTTCTCCTATATGGATACATGTAGTTGGAAATCTAAATCAAACACGGTTTCTGTTAGCTCTTTGAAACTTGGCACAATAATATAGTTCCAAGTTCTATCGCTATGGTTTGTGTCCTATTGAAGTAGCCCCAAGCAGAGACTGACGAGAATCACATTCATTGGAAGGGGTTGCCAAGCTTCCAAAAAACTACGACTTTCCTGAAATATCAGCAAACATTTTTTCACCCAATCTTGATGATATTTGCAGGTAATGATCAGTACACCAGTCCCACTTGGCTAATCAAATTTCGTTCTTCTAGGTTAAACCGTTACTTTGCAGTAACTGTTTTCATGTTTAGGTTTTACTCTGTTTTCTCCTATATGGATATATATAGTTGGAACTCTAAATCAAACACGGTTTGTGCTAGCTCTTTGAAACTTGGCACAATAATGTAGTTCCAAGTTCTATCGCTATGGTTTGTGTCCTATTGAAGTAGCCCCAAGCAGAGACTGACGAGTATCACATTCACTGAAAGGGGTTGCCAAGCTTCCAAAAAACTACGAGTTTCCTGAAATCTCAGCAAACATTTTTTCACCCAATCTTGATGATTATTGCAGGTAATGATCAGTACACCAGTCCCACTTGGCTCACCAAATTTCGTTCTTCTAGGTTAAACCGTTACTTTGCAGTAACCGTTTTCATGTTTAGGTTCCACTCTGTGATCTCCTATATGGATACATGTAGTTGGAACTCTAAATCAAACACGGTTTCTGTTAGCTCTTTGAAACTTGGCACAATAATGTAGTTCCAAGTTCTATCACTATGGTTTGTGTCCTATTTCAGTAGCCCCAAGCAGAGACTGACGAGAATCACATTCATTGGAAGGGGTTGCCAAGCTTCCAAAAAAACTACGAGTTTCCTCAAATCTCAGCAAACATTTTTTCACCCAATCTTGATGATACTTGCAGGTAATGATCAGTACACCAGTCCCACTTGGCTCACCAAATTTCGTTCTTCTAGGTTATACCGTTCCTTTGCAGTAACCGTTTTCATGTTTAGGTTTCACTCTGTTTTCTCCTATATGGATACATGTAGTTGGAACTCTAAATCAAACACGGTTTGTGCTAACACTTTGAAACTTGGCACAATAATGTAGTTCCAAGTTCTATCGCTACTGTTTGTGTCCTATTGACGTAGCCCCAAGCAGAGACTGACGAGATTCACCTTCATTGGAAGGGGTTGCCAAGCTTCCAAAAAACTACGAGTTTCCTGAAATCTCAGCAAACATTTTTTCACCCAATCTTGATGATTATTGCAGGTAATGATCAGTACACCAGTCCCACTTGGCTCACCAAATTTCGTTCTTCTAGGTTAAAGCGTTCCTTTGCAGTAACCGTTTTCATGTTTAGGTTCCACTCTGTTTTCTCCTATATGGATACATGTAGTTGGAACTCTAAATCAAACACGGTTTCTGTTAGCTCTTTGAAACTTGGCACAATAATATAGTTCCAAGTTCTATCGCTATGGTTTGTGTCCTATTGAAGTAGCCCCAAGCAGAGACTGACGAGAATCACATTCATTGGAAGGGGTTGCCAAGCTTCCAAAAAACTACGAGTTTCCTGAAATATCAGCAAACATTTTTTCACCCAATCTTGATGATATTTGCAGGTAATGATCAGTACACCAGTCCCACTTGGCTAATCAAATTTCGTTCTTCTAGGTTAAACCGTTACTTTGCAGTAACCGTTTTCATGTTTAGGTTCCACTCTGTGATCTCCTATATGGATACATGTAGTTGGAACTCTAAATCAAACACGGTTTCTGTTAGCTCTTTGAAACTTGGCACAATAATGTAGTTCCAAGTTCTATCACTATGGTTTGTGTCCTATTTCAGTAGCCCCAAGCAGAGACTGACGAGAATCACATTCATTGGAAGGGGTTGCCAAGCTTCCAAAAAAACTACGAGTTTCCTCAAATCTCAGCAAACATTTTTTCACCCAATCTTGATGATACTTGCAGGTAATGATCAGTACACCAGTCCCACTTGGCTCACCAAATTTCGTTCTTCTAGGTTAAACCGTTCCTTTGCAGTAACCGTTTTCATGTTTAGGTTTCACTCTGTTTTCTCCTATATGGATACATGTAGTTGGAACTCTAAATCAAACACGGTTTGTGCGAGCTCTTTGAAACTTGGCACAATAATGTAGTTCCAAGTTCTATCGCTATGGTTTGTGTCCTATGGAAGTAGCCCCAAGCAGAGACTGACGAGAATCACATTCATTGGACGGGGTTGCCAAGCTTCCTAAAAACTACGAGTTTCCTGAAATCTCAGCAAACATTTTTTCACCCAATCTTGATGATACTTGGAGGTAATGATCAGTACACCAGTCCCACTTGGCTCACCAAATTTCGTTCTTCTAGGTTAAACCGTTCCTTTGCAGTAACCGTTTTCATGTTTAGGTTTCACTCTGTTTTCTCCTATATGGATACATGTAGTTGGAACTCTAAATCAAACACGGTTTGTGGGAGCTCTTTGAAACTTGGCACAATAATGTAGTTCCAAGTTCTATCGCTATGGTTTGTGTCCTATGGAAGTAGCCCCAAGCAGAGACTGACGAGAATCACATTCATTGGAAGGAGTTGCCAAGCTTCCTAAAAACTACGAGTTTCCTGAAATCTCAGCAAACATTTTTTCACCCAATCTTGATGATACTTGGAGGTAATGATCAGTACAACATTCCCACTTGGCTCACCAAATTTCGTTCTTCTAGGTTAAACCGTTCCTTTGCAGTAACCGTTTTCATGTTTAGGTTTCACTCTGTTTTCTCCTATATGGATACATGTAGTTGGAACTCTAAATCAAACACGGTTTGTGCTAACTCTTTGAAACTTGGCACAATAATGTAGTTCCAAGTTCTATCGCTACTGTTTGTGTCCTATTGACGTAGCCCCAAGCAGAGACTGACGAGATTCACCTTCATTGGAAGGGGTTGCCAACCTTCCAAAAAACTACGAGTTTCCTGAAATCTCAGCAAACATTTTTTCACCCAATCTTGATGATACTTGCAGGTAATGATCAGTACACCAGTCCCACTTGGCTCACCAAATTTCGTTCTTCTAGGTTAAAGCGTTCCTTTGCAGTAACCGTTTTCATGTTTAGGTTCCACTCTGTTTTCTCCTATATGGATACATGTAGTTGGAACTCTAAATCAAACACGGTTTCTGTTAGCTATTTGAAACTTGGCACAATAATATAGTTCCAAGTTCTATCGCTATGGTTTGTGTCCTATTGAAGTAGCCCCAAGCAGAGACTGACGAGAATCACATTCATTGGAAGGGGTTGCCAAGCTTCCAAAAAACTACGAGTTTCCTGAAATATTAGCAAACATTTTTTCACCCAATCTTGATGATATTTGCAGGTAATGATCAGTACACCAGTCCCACTTGGCTAATCAAATTTCGTTCTTCTAGGTTAAACCGTTACTTTGCAGTAACTGTTTTCATGTTTAGGTTTTACTCTGTTTTCTCCTATATGGATATATATAGTTGGAACTCTAAATCAAACACGGTTTGTGCTAGCTCTTTGAAACTTGGCACAATAATGTAGTTCCAAGTTCTATCGCTATGGTTTGTGTCCTATTGAAGTAGCCCCAAGCAGAGACTGACGAGTATCACATTCATTGAAAGGGGTTGCCAAGCTTCCAAAAAACTACGAGTTTCCTGAAATCTCAGCAAACATTTTTTCACCCAATCTTGATGATTATTGCACGTAATGATCAGTACACCAGTCCCACTTGGCTCACCAAATTTCGTTCTTCTAGGTTAAACCGTTACTTTGCAGTAACCGTTTTCATGTTTAGGTTCCACTCTGTGATCTCCTATATGGATACATGTAGTTGGAACTCTAAATCAAACACGGTTTCGGTTAGCTCTTTGAAACTTGGCACAATAATGTAGTTCCAAGTTCTATCACTATGGTTTGTGTCCTATTTCAGTAGCCCCAAGCAGAGACTGACGAGAATCACATTCATTGGAAGGGGTTGCCAAGCTTCCAAAAAAACTACGAGTTTCCTCAAATCTCAGCAAACATTTTTTCACCCAATCTTGATGATACTTGCAGGTAATGATCAGTACACCAGTCCCACTTGGCTCACCAAATTTCGTTCTTCTAGGTTAAACCGTTCCTTTGCAGTAACCGTTTTCATGTTTAGGTTTCACTCTGTTTTCTCCTATATGGATACATGTAGTTGGAACTCTAAATCAAACACGGTTTGTGGGAGCTCTTTGAAACTTGGCACAATAATGTAGTTCCAAGTTCTATCGCTATGGTTTGTGTCCTATGGAAGTAGCCCCAAGCAGAGACTGACGAGAATCACATTCATTGGAAGGAGTTGCCAAGCTTCCTAAAAACTACGAGTTTCCTGAAATCTCAGCAAACATTTTTTCACCCAATCTTGATGATACTTGGAGGTAATGATCAGTACAACATTCCACTTGGCTCACCAAATTTCGTTCTTCTAGGTTAAACCGTTCCTTTGCAGTAACCGTTTTCATGTTTAGGTTTCACTCTGTTTTCTCCTATATGGATACATGTAGTTGGAACTCTAAATCAAACACGGTTTGTGCTAACACTTTGAAACTTGGCACAATAATGTAGTTCCAAGTTCTATCGCTACTGTTTGTGTCCTATTGACGTAGCCCCAAGCAGAGACTGACGAGATTCACCTTCATTGGAAGGGGTTGCCAAGCTTCCAAAAAACTACGAGTTTCCTGAAATCTCAGCAAACATTTTTTCACCCAATCTTGATGATACTTGCAGGTAATGATCAGTACACCAGTCCCACTTGGCTCACCAAATTTCGTTCTTCTAGGTTAAAGCGTTCCTTTGCAGTAACCGTTTACATGTTTAGGTTCCACTCTGTTTTCTCCTATATGGATACATGTAGTTGGAACTCTAAATCAAACACGGTTTCTGTTAGCTCTTTGAAACTTGGCACAATAATATAGTTCCAAGTTCTATCGCTATGGTTTGTGTCCTATTGAAGTAGCCCCAAGCAGAGACTGACGAGAATCACATTCATTGGAAGGGGTTGCCAAGCTTCCAAAAAACTACGAGTTTCCTGAAATATCAGCAAACATTTTTTCACCCAATCTTGATGATATTTGCAGGTAATGATCAGTACACCAGTCCCACTTGGCTAATCAAATTTCGTTCTTCTAGGTTAAACCGTTACTTTGCAGTAACTGTTTTCATGTTTAGGTTTTACTCTGTTTTCTCCTATATGGATATATATAGTTGGAACTCTAAATCAAACACGGTTTGTGCTAGCTCTTTGAAACTTGGCACAATAATGTAGTTCCAAGTTCTATCGCTATGGTTTGTGTCCTATTGAAGTAGCCCCAAGCAGAGACTGACGAGAATCACATTCATTGAAAGGGGTTGCCAAGCTTCCAAAAAACTACGAGTTTCCTGAAATCTCAGCAAACATTTTTTCACCCAATCTTGATGATTATTGCAGGTAATGATCAGTACACCAGTCCAACTTGGCTCACCAAATTTCGTTCTTCTAGGTTAAACCGTTACTTTGCAGTAACCGTTTTCATGTTTAGGTTCCACTCTGTGATCTCCTATATGGATACATGTAGTTGGAACTCTAAATCAAACACGGTTTCTGTTAGCTCTTTGAAACTTGGCACAATAATGTAGTTCCAAGTTCTATCACTATGGTTTGTGTCCTATTTCAGTAGCCCCAAGCAGAGACTGACGAGAATCACATTCATTGGAAGGGGTTGCCAAGCTTCCAAAAAAACTACGAGTTTCCTCAAATCTCAGCAAACATTTTTTCACCCAATCTTGATGATACTTGCAGGTAATGATCAGTACACCAGTCCCACTTGGCTCACCAAATTTCGTTCTTCTAGGTTAAACCGTTCCTTTGCAGTAACCGTTTTCATGTTTAGGTTTTACTCTGTTTTCTCCTATATGGATACATGTATTTGGAACTCTAAATCAAACACGGTTTGTGCGAGCTCTTTGAAACTTGGCACAATAATGTAGTTCCAAGTTCTATCGCTATGGTTTGTGTCCTATGGAAGTAGCCCCAAGCAGAGACTGACGAGAATCACATTCATTGGACGGGGTTGCCAAGCTTCCTAAAAACTACGAGTTTCCTGAAATCTCAGCAAACATTTTTTCACCCAATCTTGATGATACTTGGAGGTAATGATCAGTACACCAGTCCCACTTGGCTCACCAAATTTCGTTCTTCTAGGTTAAACCGTTCCTTTGCAGTAACCGTTTTCATGTTTAGGTTTCACTCTGTTTTCTCCTATATGGATACATGTAGTTGGAACTCTAAATCAAACACTGTTTGTGCTAGCTCTTTGAAACTTGGCACAATAATGTAGTTCCAATTTCTATCGCTATGGTTTGTGTCCTATTGACGTAGCCCCAAGCAGAGACTGACGAGATTCACATTCATTGGAAGGGGTTGCCAAGCTTCCAAAAAACTACGAGTTTCCTGAAATCTCAGCAAACATTTTTTCACCCAATCTTGATGATACTTGAAGGTAATGATCAGTAAACCAGTCCCACTTGGCTCACCAAATTTCGTTCTTCTAGGTTAAACCGTTCCTTTGCAGTAACCGTTTTCATGTTTAGGTTTCACTCTGTTTTCTCCTATATGGATACATGTAGTTGGAACTCTAAATCAAACACGGTTTGTGCTAACTCTTTGAAACTTGGCACAATAATGTAGTTCCAAGTTCTATCGCTACTGTTTGTGTCCTATTGACGTAGCCCCAAGCAGAGACTGACGAGATTCACCTTCATTGGAAGGGGTTGCCAAGCTTCCAAAAAACTACGAGTTTCCTGAAATCTCAGCAAACATTTTTTCACCCAATCTTGATGATACTTGCAGGTAATGATCAGTACACCAGTCCCACTTGGCTCACCAAATTTCGTTCTTCTAGGTTAAAGCGTTCCTTTGCAGTAACCGTTTTCATGTTTAGGTTCCACTCTGTGATCTCCTATATGGATACATGTAGTTGGAACTCTAAATCAAACACGGTTTCGGTTAGCTCTTTGAAACTTGGCACAATAATGTAGTTCCAAGTTCTATCGCTATGGTTTGTGTCCTATTGCAGTAGCCCCAAGCAGAGACTGACGAGAATCACATTCATTGGAAGGGGTTGCCAAGCTTCCAAAAAAACTACGAGTTTCCTCAAATCTCAGCAAACATTTTTTCACCCAATCTTGATGATATTTGCAGGTAATGATCAGTACACCAGTCCCACTTGGCTAATCAAATTTCGTTCTTCTAGGTTAAACCGTTCCTTTGCAGTAACTGTTTTCATGTTTAGGTTTCACTCTGTTTTCTCCTATATGGATACATGTAGTTGGAACTCTAAATCAAACACGGTTTGTGCGAGCTCTTTGAAACTTGGCACAATAATGTAGTTCCAAGTTCTATCGCTATGGTTTGTGGCCTATGGAAGTAGCCCCAAGCAGAGACTGACGAGAATCACATTCATTGCAAGGAGTTGCCAAGCTTCCTAAAAACTAGGAGTTTCCTGAAATCTCAGCAAACATTTTTTCACCCAATCTTGATGATACTTGCAGGTAATGATCAGTACACCAATCCCACTTGGCTCACCAAATTTCGTTCTTCTAGGTTAAACCGTTCCTTTGCAGTAACCGTTTTCATGTTTAGGTTTCACTCTGTTTTCTCCTATATGGATACATGTAGTTGGAACTCTAAATCAAACACGGTTTGTGCTAACTCTTTGAAACTTGGCACAATAATGTAGTTCCAAGTTCTATTGCTATGGTTTGTGTCCTATGGAAGTAGCCCCAAGCAGAGACTGACGAGATTCACATTCATTGGAAGGGGTTGCCAAGCTTCCAAAAAAACTACGAGTTTCCTCAAATCTCAGCAAACATTTTTTCACCCAATCTTGATGATACTTGCAGGTAATGATCAGTACACCAGTCCCACTTGGCTCACCAAATTTCGTTCTTCTAGGTTAAACCGTTCCTTTGCAGTAACCGTTTTCATGTTTAGGTTTCACTCTGTTTTCTCCTATATGGATACATGTAGTTGGAACTCTAAATCAAACACGGTTTGTGCTAACACTTTGAAACTTGGCACAATAATGTAGTTCCAAGTTCTATCGCTACTGTTTGTGTCCTATTGACGTAGCCCCAAGCAGAGACTGACGAGATTCACCTACATTGGAAGGGGTTGCCAAGCTTCCAAAAAACTACGAGTTTCCTGAAATCTCAGCAAACATTTTTTCACCCAATCTTGATGATACTTGCAGGTAATGATCAGTACACCAGTCCCACTTGGATCACCAAATTTCGTTCTTCTAGGTTAAAGCATTCCTTTGCAGTAACCGTTTTCATGTTTAGGTTCCACTCTGTTTTCTCCTATATGGATACATGTAGTTGGAACTCTAAACCAAACACGGTTTCTGTTAGCTCTTTGAAACTTGGCACAATAATATAGTTCCAAGTTCTATCGCTATGCTTTGTGTCCTATTGAAGTAGCCCCAAGCAGAGACTGACGAGAATCACATTCATTGGAAGGGGTTGCCAAGCTTCCAAAAAACTACGAGTTTCCTGAAATATCAGCAAACATTTTTTCACCCAATCTTGATGATATTTGCAGGTAATGATCAGTACACCAGTCCCACTTGGCTAATCAAATTTCGTTCTTCTAGGTTAAACCGTTACTTTGCAGTAACTGTTTTCATGTTTAGTTTTCACTCTGTTTTCTCCTATATGGATATATATATTTGGAACTCTAAATCAAACACGGTTTGTGCTAGCTCTTTGAAACTTGGCACAATAATGTAGTTCCAAGTTCTATCGCTATGGTTTGTGTCCTATTGAAGTAGCCCCAAGCAGAGACTGACGAGAATCACATTCATTGAAAGGGGTTGCCAAGCTTCCAAAAAACTACGAGTTTCCTGAAATCTCAGCAAACATTTTTTCACCCAATCTTGATGATTATTGCAGGTAATGATCAGTACACCAGTCCCACTTGGCTCACCAAATTTCGTTCTTCTAGGTTAAACCGTTACTTTGCAGTAACCGTTTTCATGTTTAGGTTCCACTCTGTGATCTCCTATATGGATACATGTAGTTGGAACTCTAAATCAAACACGGTTTCTGTTAGCTCTTTGAAACTTGGCACAATAATGTAGTTCCAAGTTCTATCACTATGGTTTGTGTCCTATTTCAGTAGCCCCAAGCAGAGACTGACGAGAATCACATTCATTGGAAGGGGTTGCCAAGCTTCCAAAAAAACTACGAGTTTCCTCAAATCTCAGCAAACATTTTTTCACCCAATCTTGATGATACTTGCAGGTAATGATCAGTACACCAGTCCCACTTGGCTCACCAAATTTCGTTCTTCTAGGTTAAACCGTTCCTTTGCAGTAACCGTTTTCATGTTTAGGTTTCACTCTGTTTTCTCCTATATGGATACATGTAGTTGGAACTCTAAATCAAACACGGTTTGTGCGAGCTCTTTGAAACTTGGCACAATAATGTAGTTCCAAGTTCTATCGCTATGGTTTGTGTCCTATGGAAGTAGCCCCAAGCAGAGACTGACGAGAATCACATTCATTGGACGGGGTTGCCAAGCTTCCTAAAAACTACGAGTTTCCTGAAATCTCAGCAAACATTTTTTCACCCAATCTTGATGATACTTGGAGGTAATGATCAGTACACCAGTCCCACTTGGCTCACCAAATTTTGTTCTTCTAGGTTAAACCGTTCCTTTGCAGTAACCGTTTTCATGTTTAGGTTTCACTCTGTTTTCTCCTATATGGATACATGTAGTTGGAACTCTAAATCAAACACGGTTTGTGCTAGCTCTTTGAAACTTGGCACAATAATGTAGTTCCAATTTCTATCGCTATGGTTTGTGTCCTATTGACGTAGCCCAAGCAGAGACTGACGACATTCACATTCATTGGAAGGGGTTGCCAAGCTTCCAAAAAACTACGAGTTTCCTGAAATCTCAGCAAACATTTTTTCACCCAATCTTGATGATACTTGCAGGTAATGATCAGTACACCAGTCCCACTTGGCTCACCAAATTTCGTTCTTCTAGGTTAAAGCGTTCCTTTGCAGTAACCGTTTTCATGTTTAGGTTCCACTCTGTTTTCTCCTATATGGATACATGTAGTTGGAAATCTAAATCAAACACGGTTTCTGTTAGCTCTTTGAAACTTGGCACAATAATATAGTTCCAAGTTCTATCGCTATGGTTTGTGTCCTATTGAAGTAGCCCCAAGCAGAGACTGACGAGAATCACATTCATTGGAAGGGGTTGCCAAGCTTCCAAAAAACTACGAGTTTCCTGAAATATCAGCAAACATTTTTTCACCCAATCTTGATGATATTTGCAGGTAATGATCAGTACACCAGTCCCACTTGGCTAATCAAATTTCGTTCTTCTAGGTTAAACCGTTACTTTGCAGTAACTGTTTTCATGTTTAGGTTTTACTCTGTTTTCTCCTATATGGATATATATAGTTGGAACTCTAAATCATACACGGTTTGTGCTAGCTCTTTGAAACTTGGCACAATAATGTAGTTCCAAGTTCTATCGCTATGGTTTGTGTCCTATTGAAGTAGCCCCAAGCAGAGACTGACGAGAATCACATTCATTGAAAGGGGTTGCCAAGCTTCCAAAAAACTACGAGTTTCCTGAAATCTCAGCAAACATTTTTTCACCCAATCTTGATGATACTTGCAGGTAATGATCAGTACACCAGTCCAACTTGGCTCACCAAATTTCGTTCTTCTAGGTTAAACCGTTACTTTGCAGTAACCGTTTTCATGTTTAGGTTCCACTCTGTGATCTCCTATATGGATACATGTAGTTGGAACTCTAAATCAAACACGGTTTCTGTTAGCTCTTTGAAACTTGGCACAATAATGTAGTTCCAAGTTCTATCACTATGGTTTGTGTCCTATTTCAGTAGCCCCAAGCAGAGACTGACGAGAATCACATTCATTGGAAGGGGTTGCCAAGCTTCCAAAAAAACTACGAGTTTCCTCAAATCTCAGCAAACATTTTTTCACCCAATCTTGATGATACTTGCAGGTAATGATCAGTACACCAGTCCCACTTGGCTCACCAAATTTCGTTCTTCTAGGTTAAACCGTTCCTTTGCAGTAACCGTTTTCATGTTTAGGTTTCACTCTGTTTTCTCCTATATGGATACATGTTGTTGGAACTCTAAATCAAACACGGTTTGTGGGAGCTCTTTGAAACTTGGCACAATAATGTAGTTCCAAGTTCTATCGCTATGGTTTGTGTCCTATGGAAGTAGCCCCAAGCAGAGACTGACGAGAATCACATTCATTGGAAGGAGTTGCCAAGCTTCCTAAAAACTACGAGTTTCCTGAAATCTCAGCAAACATTTTTTCACCCAATCTTGATGATACTTGGAGGTAATGATCAGTACAACATTCCCACTTGGCTCACCAAATTTCGTTCTTCTAGGTTAAACCGTTCCTTTGCAGTAACCGTTTTCATGTTTAGGTTTCACTCTGTTTTCTCCTATATGGATACATGTAGTTGGAACTCTAAATCAAACACGGTTTGTGCTAACACTTTGAAACTTGGCACAATAATGTAGTTCCAAGTTCTATCGCTACTGTTTGTGTCCTATTGACGTAGCCCCAAGCAAAGACTGACGAGATTCACCTTCATTGGAAGGGGTTGCCAAGCTTCCAAAAAACTACGAGTTTCCTGAAATCTCAGCAAACATTTTTTCACCCAATCTTGATGATACTTGCAGGTAATGATCAGTACACCAGTCCCACTTGGATCACCAAATTTCGTTCTTCTAGGTTAAAGCATTCCTTTGCAGTAACCGTTTTCATGTTTAGGTTCCACTCTGTTTTCTCCTATATGGATACATGTAGTTGGAACTCTAAACCAAACACGGTTTCTGTTAGCTCTTTGAAACTTGGCACAATAATATAGTTCCAAGTTCTATCGCTATGCTTTGTGTCCTATTGAAGTAGCCCCAAGCAGAGACTGACGAGAATCACATTCATTGGAAGGGGTTGCCAAGCTTCCAAAAAACTACGAGTTTCCTGAAATATCAGCAAACATTTTTTCACCCAATCTTGATGATATTTGCAGGTAATGATCAGTACACCAGTCCCACTTGGCTAATCAAATTTCGTTCTTCTAGGTTAAACCGTTACTTTGCAGTAACTGTTTTCATGTTTAGGTTTCACTCTGTTTTCTCCTATATGGATATATATAGTTGGAACTCTAAATCAAACACGGTTTGTGCTAGCTCTTTGAAACTTGGCACAATAATATAGTTCCAAGTTCTATCGCTATGGTTTGTGTCCTATTGAAGTAGCCCCAAGCAGAGACTGACGAGAATCACATTCATTGAAAGGGGTTGCCAAGCTTCCAAAAAACTACGAGTTTCCTGAAATCTCAGCAAACATTTTTTCACCCAATCTTGATGATTATTGCAGGTAATGATCAGTACACCAGTCCCACTTGGCTCACCAAATTTCGTTCTTCTAGGTTAAACCGTTACTTTGCAGTAACCGTTTTCATGTTTAGGTTCCACTCTGTGATCTCCTATATGGATACATGTAGTTGGAACTCTAAATCAAACACGGTTTCTGTTAGCTCTTTGAAACTTGGCACAATAATGTAGTTCCAAGTTCTATCACTATGGTTTGTGTCCTATTTCAGTAGCCCCAAGCAGAGACTGACGAGAATCACATTCATTGGAAGGGGTTGCCAAGCTTCCAAAAAAACTACGAGTTTCCTCAAATCTCAGCAAACATTTTTTCACCCAATCTTGATGATACTTGCAGGTAATGATCAGTACACCAGTCCCACTTGGCTCACCAAATTTCGTTCTTCTAGGTTAAACCGTTCCTTTGCAGTAACCGTTTTCATGTTTAGGTTTCACTCTGTTTTCTCCTATATGGATACATGTAGTTGGAACTCTAAATCAAACACGGTTTGTGCGAGCTCTTTGAAACTTGGCACAATAATGTAGTTCCAAGTTCTATCGCTATGGTTTGTGTCCTATGGAAGTAGCCCCAAGCAGAGACTGACGAGAATCACATTCATTGGAGGGGGTTGCCAAGCTTCCTAAAAACTACGAGTTTCCTGAAATCTCAGCAAACATTTTTTCACCCAATCTTGATGATACTTGGAGGTAATGATCAGTACACCAGTCCCACTTGGCTCACCAAATTTTGTTCTTCTAGGTTAAACCGTTCCTTTGCAGTAACCGTTTTCATGTTTAGGTTTCACTCTGTTTTCTCCTATATGGATACATGTAGTTGGAACTCTAAATCAAACACGGTTTGTGCTAGCTCTTTGAAACTTGGCACAATAATGTAGTTCCAATTTCTATCGCTATGGTTTGTGTCCTATTGACGTAGCCCCAAGCAGAGACTGACGAGATTCACATTCATTGGAAGGGGTTGCCAAGCTTCCAAAAAACTACGAGTTTCCTGAAATCTCAGCAAACATTTTTTCACCCAATCTTGATGATACTTGCAGGTAATGATCAGTACACCAGTCCCACTTGGCTCACCAAATTTCGTTCTTCTAGGTTAAAGCGTTCCTTTGCAGTAACCGTTTTCATGTTTAGGTTCCACTCTGTTTTCTCCTATATGGATACATGTAGTTGGAAATCTAAATCAAACACGGTTTCTGTTAGCTCTTTGAAACTTGGCACAATAATATAGTTCCAAGTTCTATCGCTATGGTTTGTGTCCTATTGAAGTAGCCCCAAGCAGAGACTGACGAGAATCACATTCATTGGAAGGGGTTGCCAAGCTTCCAAAAAACTACGAGTTTCCTGAAATATCAGCAAACATTTTTTCACCCAATCTTGATGATATTTGCAGGTAATGATCAGTACACCAGTCCCACTTGGCTAATCAAATTTCGTTCTTCTAGGTTAAACCGTTACTTTGCAGTAACTGTTTTCATGTTTAGGTTTTACTCTGTTTTCTCCTATATGGATATATATAGTTGGAACTCTAAATCAAACACGGTTTGTGCTAGCTCTTTGAAACTTGGCACAATAATGTAGTTCCAAGTTCTATCGCTATGGTTTGTGTCCTATTGAAGTAGCCCCAAGCAGAGACTGACGAGAATCACATTCATTGAAAGGGGTTGCCAAGCTTCCAAAAAACTACGAGTTTCCTGAAATCTCAGCAAACATTTTTTCACCCAATCTTGATGATTATTGCAGGTAATGATCAGTACACCAGTCCAACTTGGCTCACCAAATTTCGTTCTTCTAGGTTAAACCGTTACTTTGCAGTAACCGTTTTCATGTTTAGGTTCCACTCTGTGATCTCCTATATGGATACATGTAGTTGGAACTCTAAATCAAACACGGTTTCTGTTAGCTCTTTGAAACTTGGCACAATAATGTAGTTCCAAGTTCTATCACTATGGTTTGTGTCCTATTTCAGTAGCCCCAAGCAGAGACTGACGAGAATCACATTCATTGGAAGGGGTTGCCAAGCTTCCAAAAAAACTACGAGTTTCCTCAAATCTCAGCAAACATTTTTTCACCCAATCTTGATGATACTTGCAGGTAATGATCAGTACACCAGTCCCACTTGGCTCACCAAATTTCGTTCTTCTAGGTTAAACCGTTCCTTTGCAGTAACCGTTTTCATGTTTAGGTTTCACTCTGTTTTCTCCTATATGGATACATGTTGTTGGAACTCTAAATCAAACACGGTTTGTGGGAGCTCTTTGAAACTTGGCACAATAATGTAGTTCCAAGTTCTATCGCTATGGTTTGTGTCCTATGGAAGTAGCCCCAAGCAGAGACTGACGAGAATCACATTCATTGGAAGGAGTTGCCAAGCTTCCTAAAAACTACGAGTTTCCTGAAATCTCAGCAAACATTTTTTCACCCAATCTTGATGATACTTGGAGGTAATGATCAGTACAACATTCCCACTTGGCTCACCAAATTTCGTTCTTCTAGGTTAAACCGTTCCTTTGCAGTAACCGTTTTCATGTTTAGGTTTCACTCTGTTTTCTCCTATATGGATACATGTAGTTGGAACTCTAAATCAAACACGGTTTGTGCTAACTCTTTGAAACTTGGCACAATAATGTAGTTCCAAGTTCTATCGCTACTGTTTGTGTCCTATTGACGTAGCCCCAAGCAGAGACTGACGAGATTCACCTTCATTGGAAGGGGTTGCCAAGCTTCCAAAAAACTACGAGTTTCCTGAAATCTCAGCAAACATTTTTTCACCCAATCTTGATGATATTTGCAGGTAATGATCAGTACACCAGTCCCACTTGGCTCACCAAATTTCGTTCTTCTAGGTTAAAGCGTTCCTTTGCAGTAACCGTTTTCATGTTTAGGTTCCACTCTGTTTTCTCCTATATGGATACATGTAGTTGGAACTCTAAATCAAACACGGTTTCTGTTAGCTATTTGAAACTTGGCACAATAATATAGTTCCAAGTTCTATCGCTATGCTTTGTGTCCTATTGAAGTAGCCCCAAGCAGAGACTGACGAGAATCACATTCATTGGAAGGGGTTGCCAAGCTTCCAAAAAACTACGAGTTTCCTGAAATATCAGCAAACATTTTTTCACCCAATCTTGATGATATTTGCAGGTAATGATCAGTACACCAGTCCCACTTGGCTAATCAAATTTCGTTCTTCTAGGTTAAACCGTTACTTTGCAGTAACTGTTTTCATGTTTAGGTTTCACTCTGTTTTCTCCTATATGGATATATATAGTTGGAACTCTAAATCAAACACGGTTTGTGCTAGCTCTTTGAAACTTGGAACAATAATGTAGTTCCAAGTTCTATCGCTATGCTTTGTGTCCTATTGAAGTAGCCCCAAGCAGAGACTGACGAGAATCACATTCATTGGAAGGGGTTGCCAAGCTTCCAAAAAACTACGAGTTTCCTGAAATATCAGCAAACATTTTTTCACCCAATCTTGATGATATTTGCAGGTAATGATCAGTACACCAGTCCCACTTGGCTAATCAAATTTCGTTCTTCTAGGTTAAACCGTTACTTTGCAGTAACTGTTTTCATGTTTAGGTTTCACTCTGTTTTCTCCTATATGGATATATATAGTTGGAACTCTAAATCAAACACGGTTTGTGCTAGCTCTTTGAAACTTGGCACAATAATGTAGTTCCAAGTTCTATCGCTATGGTTTGTGTCCTATTGAAGTAGCCCCAAGCAGAGACTGACGAGAATCACATTCATTGAAAGGGGTTGCCAAGCTTCCAAAAAACTACGAGTTTCCTGAAATCTCAGCAAACATTTTTTCACCCAATCTTGATGATTATTGCAGGTAATGATCAGTACACCAGTCCCACTTGGCTCACCAAATTTCGTTCTTCTAGGTTAAACCGTTACTTTGCAGTAACCGTTTTCATGTTTAGGTTCCACTCTGTGATCTCCTATATGGATACATGTAGTTGGAACTCTAAATCAAACACGGTTTCTGTTAGCTCTTTGAAACTTGGCACAATAATGTAGTTCCAAGTTCTATCACTATGGTTTGTGTCCTATTTCAGTAGCCCCAAGCAGAGACTGACGAGAATCACATTCATTGGAAGGGGTTGCCAAGCTTCCAAAAAAACTACGAGTTTCCTCAAATCTCAGCAAACATTTTTTCACCCAATCTTGATGATACTTGCAGGTAATGATCAGTACACCAGTCCCACTTGGCTCACCAAATTTCGTTCTTCTAGGTTAAACCGTTCCTTTGCAGTAACCGTTTTCATGTTTAGGTTTCACTCTGTTTTCTCCTATATGGATACATGTAGTTGGAACTCTAAATCAAACACGGTTTGTGCGAGCTCTTTGAAACTTGGCACAATAATGTAGTTCCAAGTTCTATCGCTATGGTTTGTGTCCTATGGAAGTAGCCCCAAGCAGAGACTGACGAGAATCACATTCATTGGACGGGGTTGCCAAGCTTCCTAAAAACTACGAGTTTCCTGAAATCTCAGCAAACATTTTTTCACCCAATCTTGATGATACTTGGAGGTAATGATCAGTACACCAGTCCCACTTGGCTCACCAAATTTCGTTCTTCTATGTTAAACCGTTCCTTTGCAGTAACCGTTTTCATGTTTAGGTTTCACTCTGTTTTCTCCTATATGGATACATGTAGTTGGAACTCTAAATCAAACACGGTTTGTGCTAGCTCTTTGAAACTTGGCACAATAATGTAGTTCCAATTTCTATCGCTATGGTTTGTGTCCTATTGACGTAGCCCCAAGCAGAGACTGACGAGATTCACATTCATTGGAAGGGGTTGCCAAGCTTCCAAAAAACTACGAGTTTCCTGAAATCTCAGCAAACATTTTTTCACCCAATCTTGATGATACTTGAAGGTAATGATCAGTAAACCAGTCCCACTTGGCTCACCAAATTTCGTTCTTCTAGCTTAAACCGTTACTTTGCAGTAACCGTTTTCATGTTTAGGTTTCACTCTGTTTTCTCCTATATGGATACATGTAGTTGGAACTCTAAATCAAACACGGTTTGTGCTAACTCTTTGAAACTTGGCACAATAATGTAGTTCCAAGTTCTATCGCTACTGTTTGTGTCCTATTGACGTAGCCCCAAGCAGAGACTGACGAGATTCACCTTCATTGGAAGGGGTTGCCAAGCTTCCAAAAAACTACGAGTTTCCTGAAATATCAGCAAACATTTTTTCACCCAATCTTGATGATATTTGCAGGTAATGATCAGTACACCAGTCCCACTTGGCTAATCAAATTTCGTTCTTCTAGGTTAAACCGTTACTTTGCAGTAACTGTTTTCATGTTTAGGTTTCACTCTGTTTTCTCCTATATGGATATATATAGTTGGAACTCTAAATCAAACACGGTTTGTGCTAGCTCTTTGAAACTTGGCACAATAATGTAGTTCCAAGTTCTATCGCTATGCTTTGTGTCCTATTGAAGTAGCCCCAAGCAGAGACTGACGAGAATCACATACATTGGAAGGGGTTGCCAAGCTTCCAAAAAACTACGAGTTTCCTGAAATATCAGCAAACATTTTTTCACCCAATCTTGATGATATTTGCAGGTAATGATCAGTACACCAGTCCCACTTGGCTAATCAAATTTCGTTCTTCTAGGTTAAACCGTTACTTTGCAGTAACTGTTTTCATGTTTAGGTTTCACTCTGTTTTCTCCTATATGGATATATATAGTTGGAACTCTAAATCAAACACGGTTTGTGCTAGCTCTTTGAAACTTGGCACAATAATGTAGTTCCAAGTTCTATCGCTATGGTTTGTGTCCTATTGAAGTAGCCCCAAGCAGAGACTGACGAGAATCACATTCATTGAAAGGGGTTGCCAAGCTTCCAAAAAACTACGAGTTTCCTGAAATCTCAGCAAACATTTTTTCACCCAATCTTGATGATTATTGCAGGTAATGATCAGTACACCAGTCCCACTTGGCTCACCAAATTTCGTTCTTCTAGGTTAAACCGTTACTTTGCAGTAACCGTTTTCATGTTTAGGTTCCACTCTGTGATCTCCTATATGGATACATGTAGTTGGAACTCTAAATCAAACACGGTTTCTGTTAGCTCTTTGAAACTTGGCACAATAATGTAGTTCCAAGTTCTATCACTATGGTTTGTGTCCTATTTCAGTAGCCCCAAGCAGAGACTGACGAGAATCACATTCATTGGAAGGGGTTGCCAAGCTTCCAAAAAAACTACGAGTTTCCTCAAATCTCAGCAAACATTTTTTCACCCAATCTTGATGATACTTGCAGGTAATGATCAGTACACCAGTCCCACTTGGCTCACCAAATTTCGTTCTTCTAGGTTAAACCGTTCCTTTGCAGTAACCGTTTTCATGTTTAGGTTTCACTCTGTTTTCTCCTATATGGATACATGTAGTTGGAACTCTAAATCAAACACGGTTTGTGGGAGCTCTTTGAAACTTGGCACAATAATGTAGTTCCAAGTTCTATCGCTATGGTTTGTGTCCTATGGAAGTAGCCCCAAGCAGAGACTGACGAGAATCACATTCATTGGAAGGAGTTGCCAAGCTTCCTAAAAACTACGAGTTTCCTGAAATCTCAGCAAACATTTTTTCACCCAATCTTGATGATCCTTGCAGGTAATGATCAGTACACCAGTCCCACTTGGCTAATCAAATTTCGTTCTTCTAGGTTAAACCGTTACTTTGCAGTAACCGTTTTCATGTTTAGGTTCCACTCTGTGATCTCCTATATGGATACATGTAGTTGGAACTCTAAATCAAACACGGTTTCTGTTAGCTCTTTGAAACTTGGCACAATAATGTAGTTCCAAGTTCTATCACTATGGTTTGTGTCCTATTTCAGTAGCCCCAAGCAGAGACTGACGAGAATCACATTCATTGGAAGGGGTTGCCAAGCTTCCAAAAAAACTACGAGTTTCCTCAAATCTCAGCAAACATTTTTTCACCCAATCTTGATGATACTTGCAGGTAATGATCAGTACACCAGTCCCACTTGGCTCACCAAATTTCGTTCTTCTAGGTTAAACCGTTCCTTTGCAGTAACCGTTTTCATGTTTAGGTTTCACTCTGTTTTCTCCTATATGGATACATGTAGTTGGAACTCTAAATCAAACACGGTTTGTGCTAACACTTTGAAACTTGGCACAATAATGTAGTTCCAAGTTCTATCGCTACTGTTTGTGTCCTATTGACGTAGCCCCAAGCAGAGACTGACGAGATTCACCTTCATTGGAAGGGGTTGCCAAGCTTCCAAAAAACTACGAGTTTCCTGAAATCTCAGCAAACATTTTTTCACCCAATCTTGATGATACTTGCAGGTAATGATCAGTACACCAGTCCCACTTGGCTCACCAAATTTCGTTCTTCTAGGTTAAAGCGTTCCTTTGCAGTAACCGTTTTCATGTTTAGGTTCCACTCTGTTTTCTCCTATATGGATACATGTAGTTGGAACTCTAAATCAAACACGGTTTCTGTTAGCTCTTTGAAACTTGGCACAATAATATAGTTCCAAGTTCTATCGCTATGGTTTGTGTCCTATTGAAGTAGCCCCAAGCAGAGACTGACGAGAATCACATTCATAGGAAGGGGTTGCCAAGCTTCCAAAAAACTACGAGTTTCCTGAAATATCAGCAAACATTTTTTCACCCAATCTTGATGATATTTGCAGGTAATGATCAGTACACCAGTCCCACTTGGCTAATCAAATTTCGTTCTTCTAGGTTAAACCGTTACTTTGCAGTAACTGTTTTCATGTTTAGGTTTCACTCTGTTTTCTCCTATATGGATACATGTAGTTGGAACTCTAAATCAAACACGGTTTGTGCGAGCTCTTTGAAACTTGGCACAATAATGTAGTTCCAAGTTCTATCGCTATGGTTTGTGTCCTATGGAAGTAGCCCCAAGCAGAGACTGACGAGAATCACATTCATTGGAGGGGGTTGCCAAGCTTCCTAAAAACTACGAGTTTCCTGAAATATCAGCAAACATTTTTTCACCCAATCTTGATGATATTTGCAGGTAATGATCAGTACACCAGTCCCACTTGGCTAATCAAATTTCGTTCTTCTAGGTTAAACCGTTACTTTGCAGTAACCGTTTTCATGTTTAGGTTCCACTCTGTGATCTCCTATATGGATACATGTAGTTGGAACTCTAAATCAAACACGGTTTCTGTTAGCTCTTTGAAACTTGGCACAATAATGTAGTTCCAAGTTCTATCACTATGGTTTGTGTCCTATTTCAGTAGCCCCAAGCAGAGACTGACGAGAATCACATTCATTGGAAGGGGTTGCCAAGCTTCCAAAAAAACTACGAGTTTCCTCAAATCTCAGCAAACATTTTTTCACCCAATCTTGATGATACTTGCAGGTAATGATCAGTACACCAGTCCCACTTGGCTCACCAAATTTCGTTCTTCTAGGTTAAACCGTTCCTTTGCAGTAACCGTTTTCATGTTTAGGTTTCACTCTGTTTTCTCCTATATGGATACATGTAGTTGGAACTCTAAATCAAACACGGTTTGTGCTAACACTTTGAAACTTGGCACAATAATGTAGTTCCAAGTTCTATCGCTACTGTTTGTGTCCTATTGACGTAGCCCCAAGCAGAGACTGACGAGATTCACCTTCATTGGAAGGGGTTGCCAAGCTTCCAAAAAACTACGAGTTTCCTGAAATCTCAGCAAACATTTTTTCACCCAATCTTGATGATACTTGCAGGTAATGATCAGTACACCAGTCCCACTTGGCTCACCAAATTTCGTTCTTCTAGGTTAAAGCGTTCCTTTGCAGTAACCGTTTTCATGTTTAGGTTCCACTCTGTTTTCTCCTATATGGATACATGTAGTTGGAACTCTAAATCAAACACGGTTTCTGTTAGCTCTTTGAAACTTGGCACAATAATATAGTTCCAAGTTCTATCGCTATGGTTTGTGTCCTATTGAAGTAGCCCCAAGCAGAGACTGACGAGAATCACATTCATTGGAAGGGGTTGCCAAGCTTCCAAAAAACTACGAGTTTCCTGAAATATCAGCAAACATTTTTTCACCCAATATTGATGATATTTGCAGGTAATGATCAGTACACCAGTCCCACTTGGCTAATCAAATTTCGTTCTTCTAGGTTAAACCGTTACTTTGCAGTAACCGTTTTCATGTTTAGGTTCCACTCTGTGATCTCCTATATGGATACATGTAGTTGGAACTCTAAATCAAACACGGTTTCTGTTAGCTCTTTGAAACTTGGCACAATAATGTAGTTCCAAGTTCTATCACTATGGTTTGTGTCCTATTTCAGTAGCCCCAAGCAGAGACTGACGAGAATCACATTCATTGGAAGGGGTTGCCAAGCTTCCAAAAAAACTACGAGTTTCCTCAAATCTCAGCAAACATTTTTTCACCCAATCTTGATGATACTTGCAGGTAATGATCAGTACACCAGTCCCACTTGGCTCACCAAATTTCGTTCTTCTAGGTTAAACCGTTCCTTTGCAGTAACCGTTTTCATGTTTAGGTTTCACTCTGTTTTCTCCTATATGGATACATGTAGTTGGAACTCTAAATCAAACACGGTTTGTGCGAGCTCTTTGAAACTTGGCACAATAATGTAGTTCCAAGTTCTATCGCTATGGTTTGTGTCCTATGGAAGTAGCCCCAAGCAGAGACTGACGAGAATCACATTCATTGGAGGGGGTTGCCAAGCTTCCTAAAAACTACGAGTTTCCTGAAATCTCAGCAAACATTTTTTCACCCAATCTTGATGATACTTGGAGGTAATGATCAGTACACCAGTCCCACTTGGCTCACCAAATTTCGTTCTTCTAGGTTAAACCGTTCCTTTGCAGTAACCGTTTTCATGTTTAGGTTTCACTCTGTTTTCTCCTATATGGATACATGTAGTTGGAACTCTAAATCAAACACGGTTTGTGGGAGCTCTTTGAAACTAGGCACAATAATGTAGTTCCAAGTTCTATCGCTATGGTTTGTGTCCTATGGAAGTAGCCCCAAGCAGAGACTGACGAGAATCACATTCATTGGAAGGAGTTGCCAAGCTTCCTAAAAACTACGAGTTTCCTGAAATCTCAGCAAACATTTTTTCACCCAATCTTGATGATACTTGGAGGTAATGATCAGTACAACATTCCCACTTGGCTCACCAAATTTCGTTCTTCTAGGTTAAACCGTTCCTTTGCAGTAACCGTTTTCATGTTTAGGTTTCACTCTGTTTTCTCCTATATGGATACATGTAGTTGGAACTCTAAATCAAACACGGTTTGTGCTAACTCTTTGAAACTTGGCACAATAATGTAGTTCCAAGTTCTATCGCTACTGTTTGTGTCCTATTGACGTAGCCCCAAGCAGAGACTGACGAGATTCACCTTCATTGGAAGGGGTTGCCAAGCTTCCAAAAAACTACGAGTTTCCTGAAATCTCAGCAAACATTTTTTCACCCAATCTTGATGATACTTGCAGGTAATGATCAGTACACCAGTCCCACTTGGCTCCCCAAATTTCGTTCTTCTAGGTTAAAGCGTTCCTTTGCAGTAACCGTTTTCATGTTTAGGTTCCACTCTGTTTTCTCCTATATGGATACATGTAGTTGGAACTCTAAATCAAACACGGTTTCTGTTAGCTCTTTGAAACTTGGCACAATAATATAGTTCCAAGTTCTATCGCTATGGTTTGTGTCCTATTGAAGTAGCCCCAAGCAGAGACTGACGAGAATCACATTCATTGGAAGGGGTTGCCAAGCTTCCAAAAAACTACGAGTTTCCTGAAATATCAGCAAACATTTTTTCACCCAATCTTGATGATATTTGCAGGTAATGATCAGTACACCAGTCCCACTTGGCTAATCAAATTTCGTTCTTCTAGGTTAAACCGTTACTTTGCAGTAACTGTTTTCATGTTTAGGTTTTACTCTGTTTTCTCCTATATGGATATATATAGTTGGAACTCTAAATCAAACACGGTTTGTGCTAGCTCTTTGAAACTTGGCACAATAATGTAGTTCCAAGTTCTATCGCTATGGTTTGTGTCCTATTGAAGTAGCCCCAAGCAGAGACTGACGAGAATCACATTCATTGAAAGGGGTTGCCAAGCTTCCAAAAAACTACGAGTTTCCTGAAATCTCAGCAAACATTTTTTCACCCAATCTTGATGATTATTGCACGTAATGATCAGTACACCAGTCCCACTTGGCTCACCAAATTTCGTTCTTCTAGGTTAAAGCGTTACTTTGCAGTAACCGTTTTCATGTTTAGGTTCCACTCTCTGATCTCCTATATGGATACATGTAGTTGGAACTCTAAATCAAACACGGTTTCTGTTAGCTCTTTGAAACTTGGCACAATAATGTAGTTCCAAGTTCTATCACTATGGTTTGTGTCCTATTTCAGTAGCCCCAAGCAGAGACTGACGAGAATCACATTCATTGGAAGGGGTTGCCAAGCTTCCAAAAAAACTACGAGTTTCCTCAAATCTCAGCAAACATTTTTTCACCCAATCTTGATGATACTTGCAGGTAATGATCAGTACACCAGTCCCACTTGGCTCACCAAATTTCGTTCTTCTAGGTTAAACCGTTCCTTTGCAGTAACCGTTTTCATGTTTAGGTTTCACTCTGTTTTCTCCTATATGGATACATGTAGTTGGAACTCTAAATCAAACACGGTTTGTGCTAGCTCTTTGAAACTTGGCACAATAATGTAGTTCCAAGTTCTATCGCTACTGTTTGTGTCCTATTGACATAGCCCCAAGCAGAGACTGACGAGATTCACCTTCATTGGAAGGGGTTGCCAAGCTTCCAAAAAACTACGAGTTTCCTGAAATCTCAGCAAACATTTTTTCACCCAATCTTGATGATACTTGCAGGTAATGATCAGTACACCAGTCCCACTTGGCTCACCAAATTTCGTTCTTCTAGGTTAAAGCGTTCCTTTGCAGTAACCGTTTTCATGTTTAGGTTCCACTCTGTTTTCTCCTATATGGATACATGTAGTTGGAACTCTAAATCAAACACGGTTTCTGTTAGCTCTTTGAAACTTGGCACAATAATATAGTTCCAAGTTCTATCGCTATGGTTTGTGTCCTATTGAAGTAGCCCCAAGCAGAGACTGACGAGAATCACATTCATTGGAAGGGGTTGCCAAGCTTCCAAAAAACTACGAGTTTCCTGAAATATCAGCAAACATTTTTTCACCCAATCTTGATGATATTTGCAGGTAATGATCAGTACACCAGTCCCACTTGGCTAATCAAATTTCGTTCTTCTAGGTTAAACCGTTACTTTGCAGTAACTGTTTTCATGTTTAGGTTTTACTCTGTTTTCTCCTATATGGATATATATAGTTGGATCTCTAAATCAAACACGGTTTGTGCTAGCTCTTTGAAACTTGGCACAATAATGTAGTTCCAAGTTCTATCGCTATGGTTTGTGTCCTATTGAAGTAGCCCCAAGCAGAGACTGACGAGAATCACATTCATTGAAAGGGGTTGCCAAGCTTCCAAAAAACTACGAGTTTCCTGAAATCTCAGCAAACATTTTTTCACCCAATCTTGATGATTATTGCAGGTAATGATCAGTACACCAGTCCCACTTGGCTCACCAAATTTCGTTCTTCTAGGTTAAACCGTTACTTTGCAGTAACCGTTTTCATGTTTAGGTTCCACTCTGTGATCTCCTATATGGATACATGTAGTTGGAACTCTAAATCAAACACGGTTTCTGTTAGCTCTTTGAAACTTGGCACAATAATATAGTTCCAAGTTCTATCGCTATGGTTTGTGTCCTATTGAAGTAGCCCCAAGCAGAGACTGACGAGAATCACATTCATAGGAAGGGGTTGCCAAGCTTCCAAAAAAACTACGAGTTTCCTGAAATATCAGCAAACATTTTTTCACCCAATCTTGATGATATTTGCAGGTAATGATCAGTACACCAGTCCCACTTGGCTAATCAAATTTCGTTCTTCTAGGTTAAACCGTTACTTTGCAGTAACTGTTTTCATGTTTAGGTTTCACTCTGTTTTCTCCTATATGGATACATGTAGTTGGAACTCTAAATCAAACACGGTTTGTGCGAGCTCTTTGAAACTTGGCACAATAATGTAGTTCCAAGTTCTATCGCTATGGTTTGTGTCCTATGGAAGTAGCCCCAAGCAGAGACTGACGAGAATCACATTCATTGGAGGGGGTTGCCAAGCTTCCTAAAAACTACGAGTTTCCTGAAATATCAGCAAACATTTTTTCACCCAATCTTGATGATATTTGCAGGTAATGATCAGTACACCAGTCCCACTTGGCTAATCAAATTTCGTTCTTCTAGGTTAAACCGTTACTTTGCAGTAACCGTTTTCATGTTTAGGTTCCACTCTGTGATCTCCTATATGGATACATGTAGTTGGAACTCTAAATCAAACACGGTTTCTGTTAGCTCTTTGAAACTTGGCACAATAATGTAGTTCCAAGTTCTATCACTATGGTTTGTGTCCTATTTCAGTAGCCCCAAGCAGAGACTGACGAGAATCACATTCATTGGAAGGGGTTGCCAAGCTTCCAAAAAAACTACGAGTTTCCTCAAATCTCAGCAAACATTTTTTCACCCAATCTTGATGATACTTGCAGGTAATGATCAGTACACCAGTCCCACTTGGCTCACCAAATTTCGTTCTTCTAGGTTAAACCGTTCCTTTGCAGTAACCGTTTTCATGTTTAGGTTTCACTCTGTTTTCTCCTATATGGATACATGTAGTTGGAACTCTAAATCAAACACGGTTTGTGCTAACACTTTGAAACTTGGCACAATAATGTAGTTCCAAGTTCTATCGCTACTGTTTGTGTCCTATTGACGTAGCCCCAAGCAGAGACTGACGAGATTCACCTTCATTGGAAGGGGTTGCCAAGCTTCCAAAAAACTACGAGTTTCCTGAAATCTCAGCAAACATTTTTTCACCCAATCTTGATGATACTTGCAGGTAATGATCAGTACACCAGTCCCACTTGGCTCACCAAATTTCGTTCTTCTAGGTTAAAGCGTTCCTTTGCAGTAACCGTTTTCATGTTTAGGTTCCACTCTGTTTTCTCCTATATGGATACATGTAGTTGGAACTCTAAATCAAACACGGTTTCTGTTAGCTCTTTGAAACTTGGCACAATAATATAGTTCCAAGTTCTATCGCTATGGTTTGTGTCCTATTGAAGTAGCCCCAAGCAGAGACTGACGAGAATCACATTCATTGGAAGGGGTTGCCAAGCTTCCAAAAAACTACGAGTTTCCTGAAATATCAGCAAACATTTTTTCACCCAATCTTGATGATATTTGCAGGTAATGATCAGTACACCAGTCCCACTTGGCTAATCAAATTTCGTTCTTCTAGGTTAAACCGTTACTTTGCAGTAACCGTTTTCATGTTTAGGTTCCACTCTGTGATCTCCTATATGGATACATGTAGTTGGAACTCTAAATCAAACACGGTTTCTGTTAGCTCTTTGAAACTTGGCACAATAATGTAGTTCCAAGTTCTATCACTATGGTTTGTGTCCTATTTCAGTAGCCCCAAGCAGAGACTGACGAGAATCACATTCATTGGAAGGGGTTGCCAAGCTTCCAAAAAAACTACGAGTTTCCTCAAATCTCAGCAAACATTTTTTCACCCAATCTTGATGATACTTGCAGGTAATGATCAGTACACCAGTCCCACTTGGCTCACCAAATTTCGTTCTTCTAGGTTAAACCGTTCCTTTGCAGTAACCGTTTTCATGTTTAGGTTTCACTCTGTTTTCTCCTATATGGATACATGTAGTTGGAACTCTAAATCAAACACGGTTTGTGCGAGCTCTTTGAAACTTGGCACAATAATGTAGTTCCAAGTTCTATCGCTATGGTTTGTGTCCTATGGAAGTAGCCCCAAGCAGAGACTGACGAGAATCACATTCATTGGAGGGGGTTGCCAAGCTTCCTAAAAACTACGAGTTTCCTGAAATCTCAGCAAACATTTTTTCACCCAATCTTGATGATACTTGGAGGTAATGATCAGTACACCAGTCCCACTTGGCTCACCAAATTTCGTTCTTCTAGGTTAAACCGTTCCTTTGCAGTAACCGTTTTCATGTTTAGGTTTCACTCTGTTTTCTCCTATATGGATACATGTAGTTGGAACTCTAAATCAAACACGGTTTGTGGGAGCTCTTTGAAACTAGGCACAATAATGTAGTTCCAAGTTCTATCGCTATGGTTTGTGTCCTATGGAAGTAGCCCCAAGCAGAGACTGACGAGAATCACATTCATTGGAAGGAGTTACCAAGCTTCCTAAAAACTACGAGTTTCCTGAAATCTCAGCAAACATTTTTTCACCCAATCTTGATGATACTTGGAGGTAATGATCAGTACAACATTCCCACTTGGCTCACCAAATTTCGTTCTTCTAGGTTAAACCGTTCCTTTGCAGTAACCGTTTTCATGTTTAGGTTTCACTCTGTTTTCTCCTATATGGATACATGTAGTTGGAACTCTAAATCAAACACGGTTTGTGCTAACTCTTTGAAACTTGGCACAATAATGTAGTTCCAAGTTCTATCGCTACTGTTTGTGTCCTATTGACGTAGCCCCAAGCAGAGACTGACGAGATTCACCTTCATTGGAAGGGGTTGCCAAGCTTCCAAAAAACTACGAGTTTCCTGAAATCTCAGCAAACATTTTTTCACCCAATCTTGATGATACTTGCAGGTAATGATCAGTACACCAGTCCCACTTGGCTCCCCAAATTTCGTTCTTCTAGGTTAAAGCGTTCCTTTGCAGTAACCGTTTTCATGTTTAGGTTCCACTCTGTTTTCTCCTATATGGATACATGTAGTTGGAACTCTAAATCAAACACGGTTTCTGTTAGCTCTTTGAAACTTGGCACAATAATATAGTTCCAAGTTCTATCGCTATGGTTTGTGTCCTATTGAAGTAGCCCCAAGCAGAGACTGACGAGAATCACATTCATTGGAAGGGGTTGCCAAGCTTCCAAAAAACTACGAGTTTCCTGAAATATCAGCAAACATTTTTTCACCCAATCTTGATGATATTTGCAGGTAATGATCAGTACACCAGTCCCACTTGGCTAATCAAATTTCGTTCTTCTAGGTTAAACCGTTACTTTGCAGTAACTGTTTTCATGTTTAGGTTTTACTCTGTTTTCTCCTATATGGA
>NW_027553134.1:0-45936 GCF_045843805.1 Urocitellus parryii
AGAATCATCAACATTGGGTGAAAAAAGTTTTGCTGAGATTTCAGGAAACTCGTAGTTTTTTGGAAGCTTGGTAACCCCTTTCAATGAAAGGGACTCTCGTCAGTCTCTCCTTGGGGCTACTTCAATAGGACACAAACCATAGTGATAGAACTTGGAACTACATTATTGTGCCAAGTTTCAAAGAGCTAGCACACACCGTGTTTGATTTACAGTTCCAACTACATGTATCCATATAGGAGAAAACAGAGTGAAACCTAAACATGAAAACGGTAACTGCAAAGAAACGGTTAAACCTAGAAGAACGAAATTTGGTGAGCCAAGTGGGATTGGTGTACAGTTCATTAAATGGAAGTATCATCAAGATTGGGTGAAAAATGTTTTCTGAGATTTCAGGAAACTCGTAGTTTTTTGGAAGCTTGGCAACACCTTTCAATGCAAGTGATTCTCATCAGTCCCTGCTTGGGGCTACTTCAATAGGACACAAACCATAGCGATAGAACTTGGAACTACATTATTGTGCCAAGTTTCAAAGAGCTAGCACAAACCGTGTTTGATTTAGTGTTCCAACTACATGTATCCATATAGGGGAAAACAGAGTGAACCTAAACATGAAAAAGGTTACTGAAAGGAACAGTTTAACCTAGAAGAACGAAATTTGGTGAGCCAAGTGGGATTGGTGTACTGATCATGAAATGGAAGTATCATCAAGATTGGGTGAAAAAACGTTTACTGAGATTTCAGGAAACTCGTAGTTTTTTGGAAGCTTGGCAACCCTTTTCAATGAAAGAGATTCTCGCCTGTCTCTGCTTGGGGCTACTTCAATAGCACACAAACCATAGCGATACAACTTGGAACTACATTATTGTGCCAAGTTTCAAAGAGCTAGCACACACCGTGTTTGATTTAGAGTTCCAACTACATGTATCCATATAGGAGAAAACAGAGTGAAACCTAAACATGAAAACGGTTACTGCAAAGAAACGGTTTAACCTAGAAGAACAAAATTTGGTGAGCCAAGTGGGATTGGTGTACAGTTCATTAAATGGAAGTATCATCAAGATTGGGTGAAAAAATGTTTGCTGAGATTTCAGGGAACTCGTAGTTTTTTGGAAGCTTGGCCACCCCTTTCAATGAAAGGGATTCTGGTCAGTCTCTGCTTGGGCCTACTTCAATTGCACATAAACCATAGCGATAGAACTTGGAACTACATTATTGTGCCTAGTTTCAAAGAGCTATCACAAACCGTGTTTGATTTAGAGTTCCAACTACATGTATCCATATAGGAGAAAAAGGTTAAACCTAAACATGAAAACGGTTACTTTAAAGGAACGGTTTAACCTGGAAGAACGAAATTTAGAGAGCCATGTGGGATTCGTGTACTGATCACTACCTGCAAGTATCATCAAGATTGGGTGAAAAAAGTTTGCTGAGATTTCAGGAAACTCGTAGTTTTTGGAAGGTTGGCAACCCCTTTCAATGAAAGGGATTCTCGTCAGTCTCTGCTTGGGGCTACTTCAATAGCACACAAACCATAGCGATAGAACTTGGAACTACATTATTGAGCCAAGTTTCAAAGAGCTAGCACACACCGTGTTTGATTTAGAGTTCCAACTACATGTATCCATATAGGAGAAAACAGAGTGAAACCTAAACATAAAAACGGTTACTGAAAGGAACGGTTTAACCTAGAAGAACGAAATTTGGTGAGCCAAGTGGGATTGGTGTACTGATCATTAAATGAAAGTATCATCAAGATTGGGTGAAAAAAATGTTTGCTGAGATTTCAGGAAACTCGTAGTTTTTTGGAAGCTTGGCAACCCCTTTCAATGAAAGTGATTCACGTCAGTCTCTGCTTGGGGCTAATTCAATAGGACACAAAGCATAGCGATAGAACTTGGAACTACATTATTGTGCCAAGTTTCAAAGAGCTAGCACACACCGTGTTTGATTTAGAGTTCCAACTACATGTATCCATATAGGAGAAAACAGAGTGAAACCTAAACATGAAAACGGTTAGTGCTGGAAAGGTTAAACCTGGTAGAATGAAATTTAGTGAGCCAATTGGGATTCGTGTACTGATAACTACCTGGAAATATCATCAAGATTGGGTGAAAAAATGTTTGCTGAGATTTCGGGAAACTCGTAGTCTTTTGGAAGCTTCCCAACCCCTCTCAATGTAAGTGATTCTCGTCAGTCTCTGTCTTCGGGCTACTTCAATAGCACACAAACCATAGCGATAAAACTTGGAACTACATTATTGTGGCAAGTTTCAAAGAGCTAGCACAAACCGTGTTTGATTTACAGTTCCAACTACATGTATCCATATAGGAGAAAACAGAGTGAAACCTAAACATGAAAACGGTTACTTTAAAGGAACGGTTTAACCTGGAAGAACTAAATTTAGTGAGCCAAGTGGGATTCGTGTACTGTTCACTACCTGCAAGTTTCATCAAGATTCGGCGAAAAAAGTTTGCTGAGATTTCAGGAAACTCATAGTTTTTGGAAGCTTGGCAACCCCTTTCAATGAAAGTGATTCTCGTCAGTCTCTGCTTGGGGCTACTTCAACAGCACACAAACCATAGCGATAGAACTTGGAACTACATTATTGTGCCAAGTTTCAAAGAGCTAGCACAAACCGTGTTTGATTTAGAGTTCCAACTACATGTATCCATATAGGAGAAAACAGAGTGAAACCTAAACTTGAAAACAGTTCCTGCAGTCTTGCTATCGTGAATTGAGCTGCTATGAACATCGATGTAGCAGTGTCCCTGATGCCCTTCAATAGATGAATGGATAAAAAAAGTGTGGCATTTATACACTATGGAGTATTACTCTGCATTAAAAAATGACAAAATTATAGAATTTGGAGGGAAATGGATGGCATTAGAGCAGATTATGCTAAGTGAAGCTAGTCAATCTTTAAAAAACAAATACCAAATGACTCCTTTGATATAAGGGGTGTAAACAAGGACAGGGTAGGGACGAAGAGCTTGAGAAGAATATTTACAGTAAACAGGGATGAGAGGTGGGAGGGAAAGGGAGTGAGAAGGGAAATTGCATGGAAATGGAAGGCGATCCTCAGGGTTATACAAAATGTCATTTAAGAGGTAAGGAGGGGTAAGTCAAGAGAATACAAATGGAAGACATGATTTACAGTAGAAGGGGTAGAGAGAGAAAAGGGGAGGGGAGGGGAGGGGAGGGGAGGGGAGGGGGGATAGTAGACAATAGGACAGACAGCAGAATACATCAGACACTAGAAAGGCAATATGTCAATCAATGGAAGGGTAACTGATGTGATACAGCAATTTGTATACGGGGTAAAAGCGGGAGTTCATAATCCACTTGAATCAAACCGTGTAATATGATGTATTAAGAACTATGTAATGTTATGAACGACCAATAAAAAAAAAAGAAAAAAAAAAAAAAGAAAACAGTTCCTGCAAAGGAACGGTTTAACCTAGAAGAACGAAATTTGGTGAACCAAGTGGGATTGGTGTCCTGATCATTAAGTGGAAGTATCATCAAGATTGGATGAAAAAAAGGTTGCTGAGATTTCAGGAAACTCGTAGTTTTTCGGAAGCTTGGGAAACCATTTCAATGAAAGTTATTCTCGTCAGTCTCTGCTTGGGGCTACTTCAATAGGACACAAAGCATAGCGATAGAACTTGGAACTACATTATTGTGCCAAGGTTCAAAGAGCTAGCACACACCGGGTTTGATTTAGAGTTCCAACTACATGTATCCATATAGGAGAAAACAGAGTGAAACCTAAATATGAAAACGGTTACTGCAAAGGAACGGTTTAACCTAGAAGAATGAAATTTAGTGAGCCAAGTGGGATTGGTGTACTGATCACTACCTGGAAGTATCATCAAGATTGGGTGAAAAAATGTTTACTGAGATTTCAGGAAACTCGTAGTTTTTTGGAAGCTTGGCAACCCCTTTCAATGAAAGTGATTCTCGTCAGTCTCTGCTTGGGGCTACTTCAATAGGACACAAACCATAGCGATAGAACTTGGAACAACATTATTGTGCCAAGTTTCAAAGACCTAGCACACACCGTGTTTGATTTACAGTTCCAACTACATGTATCCATATAGGAGAAAACAGAGTGAAACCTAAACATGAAAACGGTTACTGAAAGGAACGGTTTAACCTAGAAGAACGAAATTTGGTGAGCCAAGTGGGATTGGTGTACTGATCATTAAATGAAAGTATCATCAAGATTGGGTGAAAAAATGTTTGCTGAGATTTCAGGAAATCGTAGTTTTTTGGAAGCTTGGCAACCCCTTTCAATGAAAGGGATTCTCGTAAGTCTCTGCTTGGGGCTACTTCAATACGACACAAAGCATAGCGATAGAACTTGGAACTACATTATTGTGCCAAGGTTCAAAGAGCTAGCACACACCGTGTTTGATTTAGAGTTCCAACTACATGTATCCATATAGGAGAAAACAGAGTGAAACCTAAATATGAAAACGGTTACTGCAAAGGAACGGTTTAACCTAGAAGAACGAAATTTGGTGAGCCAAGTGGGATTGGTGTACTGATCATTAAATGAAAGTATCATCAAGATTGGGTGAAAAAATGTTTCCTGAGATTTCAGGAAACTCGTAGTTTTTTGGAAGCTTGGTCACCCCTTTCAATGAAAGGGATTCTTGTCAGTCTCTGCTTGGGGCTACTTCAATAGGACACAAACCATAGCGATAGAACTTGGAACTACATTATTTTGCCAAGTTTCAAAGAGCTATCACAAATCGTGTTTGATTTAGAGTTCCAACTACATGTATCCATATAGGAGAAAACAGAGTGAAACCTAAATATGAAAACGGTTACTTTAAAGGAACGGTTTAACCTGGAAGAAGTAAATTTAGTGAGCCAAGTGGGATTCGTGTACTGATTACTACCTGCAAGTATCATCAAGATTCGTTGAAAAAGTTTGCTGAGATTTCAGGAAACTCTTAGTTTTTGGAAGCTTGGCAACCCCTTTCAGTGAAAGTGATTCTCGTCAGTCTCTGCTTGGGGCTACGTCAATAGCATAAAAACCATAGTGATAGAACTTGTAACTACATTATTGTGAAAAGTTTCATACAGCTAGCACACACCGTGTTTGATTTAGAGTTCCAACTACATGTATCCGTATAGGAGAAAACAGAGTGAAATCTAAACATAAAAACGGTTACTGAAAGGAACGGTTTAACCTAGAAGAACGAAATTTGGTGAGCCAAGTGGGATTGGTGTACTGATCATTAAATGAAAGTATCATCAAGATTGGGTGAAAAAATGTTTGCTGAGATTTCAGGAAACTCGTAGTTTTTTGGAAGCTTGGCAACCCCTTTCAATGAAAGTGATTCTCGTCAGTCTCTGCTTGGGGCTACTTCAATAGGACACAAAGCATAGCGATAGAACATGGAACTACATTATTGTGCCAAGGTTCAAAGAGCTAGCACACACCGTGTTTGACTTAGAGTTCCAACTACATGTATCCATATAGGAGAAAACAGAGTGAAACCTAAACATGAAAACGGTTACTGCAAAGGAACAGTTCAACCTAGAAGAACGAAATTTAGTGAGCCAAATGGGATTCGTGTACTGATCACTACCTGCAAGTATCATCAAGATTGGGTGAAAAAATGTTTGCTGAGATTTCAGGAAACTCGTAGTTTTTTGGAAACTTGGCAACCCCTTTCTATGAAAGTGATTCTCGTCAGTCTCTGCTTGGGGCTACTTCAATAGGACACAAAGCATAGCGATAGAACTTGGAACAACATTATTGTGCCAAGTTTCAAAGACCTAGCACACACCGTGTTTGATTTAGAGTTCCAACTATATGTATCCATATAGGAGAAAACAGAGTGAAACCTAAACATGAAAAAGATAACTGCAAAGGAACGGTTTAACCTCGAAGAACGAAATTTGGTGAGCCAAGTGGGATTGGTGTACTGATCATTAAATGAAAGTATCATCATGATTGGGTGAAAAAATGTTTCCTGAGATTTCAGGAAACTCGTAGTTTTTTGGAAGCTTGGCAACCCTTTTCAATGAAAGGGATTCTCGTCAGTCTCTGCTTGGGGCTACTTCAATATGACACAAACCATAGCGATAGAACTTGGAACTACATTATTGTGCCAAGTTTCAAAGAGCTATGACAAACCGTGTTTGATTTAGAGTTCCAACTACATGTATCCATATAGGAGAAAACAGTTAAACCAAAACATGAAAACGGTTACTTTAAAGGAACGGTTTAACCTGGAAGAACGAAATTTAGAGAGCCATGTGGGATTCGTGTACTGATCACTACCTGCAAGTATCATCAAGATTGGGTGAAAAAATGTTTGCTGAGATTTCAGGAAACTCGTAGTTTTTTGGAAGCTTGGCACCCCCTTTCAATGAAAGGGATTCTCATCAGTCTCTGCTTGGGGCTACTACAATAGGACACAAACCTTAGTGACAGAACTTGGAACTACATTATTGTGCCAAGTTTCAAAGAGCTAGCACAAACCGTGTTTGATTTAGAGTTCCAACTACATGTATCCATATAGGAGAAAACAGAGTGAAACCTAAACATGAAAACGGTAACTGCAAAGAAACGGTTAAACCTAGAAGAACGAAATTTGGTGAACCAAGTGGGATTGGTGTCCTGATCATTAAGTGGAAGTATCATCAAGATTGGATGAAAAAAAGGTTGCTGAGATTTCAGGAAACTCGTAGTTTTTCGGAAGCTTGGGAAACCATTTCAATGAAAGTTATTCTCGTCAGTCTCTGCTTGGGGCTACTTCAATAGGACACAAAGCATAGCGATAGAACTTGGAACTACATTATTGTGCCAAGGTTCAAAGAGCTAGCACACACCGGGTTTGATTTAGAGTTCCAACTACATGTATCCATATAGGAGAAAACAGAGTGAAACCTAAATATGAAAACGGTTACTGCAAAGGAACGGTTTAACCTAGAAGAATGAAATTTAGTGAGCCAAGTGGGATTGGTGTACTGATCACTACCTGGAAGTATCATCAAGATTGGGTGAAAAAATGTTTACTGAGATTTCAGGAAACTCGTAGTTTTTTGGAAGCTTGGCAACCCCTTTCAATGAAAGTGATTCTCGTCAGTCTCTGCTTGGGGCTACTTCAATAGGACACAAACCATAGCGATAGAACTTGGAACAACATTATTGTGCCAAGTTTCAAAGACCTAGCACACACCGTGTTTGATTTACAGTTCCAACTACATGTATCCATATAGGAGAAAACAGAGTGAAACCTAAACATGAAAACGGTTACTGAAAGGAACGGTTTAACCTAGAAGAACGAAATTTGGTGAGCCAAGTGGGATTGGTGTACTGATCATTAAATGAAAGTATCATCAAGATTGGGTGAAAAAATGTTTGCTGAGATTTCAGGAAATCGTAGTTTTTTGGAAGCTTGGCAACCCCTTTCAATGAAAGGGATTCTCGTAAGTCTCTGCTTGGGGCTACTTCAATACGACACAAAGCATAGCGATAGAACTTGGAACTACATTATTGTGCCAAGGTTCAAAGAGCTAGCACACACCGTGTTTGATTTAGAGTTCCAACTACATGTATCCATATAGGAGAAAACAGAGTGAAACCTAAATATGAAAACGGTTACTGCAAAGGAACGGTTTAACCTAGAAGAACGAAATTTGGTGAGCCAAGTGGGATTGGTGTACTGATCATTAAATGAAAGTATCATCAAGATTGGGTGAAAAAATGTTTCCTGAGATTTCAGGAAACTCGTAGTTTTTTGGAAGCTTGGTCACCCCTTTCAATGAAAGGGATTCTTGTCAGTCTCTGCTTGGGGCTACTTCAATAGGACACAAACCATAGCGATAGAACTTGGAACTACATTATTTTGCCAAGTTTCAAAGAGCTATCACAAATCGTGTTTGATTTAGAGTTCCAACTACATGTATCCATATAGGAGAAAACAGAGTGAAACCTAAATATGAAAACGGTTACTTTAAAGGAACGGTTTAACCTGGAAGAAGTAAATTTAGTGAGCCAAGTGGGATTCGTGTACTGATTACTACCTGCAAGTATCATCAAGATTCGTTGAAAAAGTTTGCTGAGATTTCAGGAAACTCTTAGTTTTTGGAAGCTTGGCAACCCCTTTCAGTGAAAGTGATTCTCGTCAGTCTCTGCTTGGGGCTACGTCAATAGCATAAAAACCATAGTGATAGAACTTGTAACTACATTATTGTGAAAAGTTTCATACAGCTAGCACACACCGTGTTTGATTTAGAGTTCCAACTACATGTATCCGTATAGGAGAAAACAGAGTGAAATCTAAACATAAAAACGGTTACTGAAAGGAACGGTTTAACCTAGAAGAACGAAATTTGGTGAGCCAAGTGGGATTGGTGTACTGATCATTAAATGAAAGTATCATCAAGATTGGGTGAAAAAATGTTTGCTGAGATTTCAGGAAACTCGTAGTTTTTTGGAAGCTTGGCAACCCCTTTCAATGAAAGTGATTCTCGTCAGTCTCTGCTTGGGGCTACTTCAATAGGACACAAAGCATAGCGATAGAACTTGGAACTACATTATTGTGCCAAGGTTCAAAGAGCTAGCACACACCGTGTTTGACTTAGAGTTCCAACTACATGTATCCATATAGGAGAAAACAGAGTGAAACCTAAACATGAAAACGGTTACTGCAAAGGAACAGTTCAACCTAGAAGAACGAAATTTAGTGAGCCAAATGGGATTCGTGTACTGATCACTACCTGCAAGTATCATCAAGATTGGGTGAAAAAATGTTTGCTGAGATTTCAGGAAACTCGTAGTTTTTTGGAAACTTGGCAACCCCTTTCTATGAAAGTGATTCTCGTCAGTCTCTGCTTGGGGCTACTTCAATAGGACACAAAGCATAGCGATAGAACTTGGAACAACATTATTGTGCCAAGTTTCAAAGACCTAGCACACACCGTGTTTGATTTAGAGTTCCAACTATATGTATCCATATAGGAGAAAACAGAGTGAAACCTAAACATGAAAAAGATAACTGCAAAGGAACGGTTTAACCTCGAAGAACGAAATTTGGTGAGCCAAGTGGGATTGGTGTACTGATCATTAAATGAAAGTATCATCATGATTGGGTGAAAAAATGTTTCCTGAGATTTCAGGAAACTCGTAGTTTTTTGGAAGCTTGGCAACCCTTTTCAATGAAAGGGATTCTCGTCAGTCTCTGCTTGGGGCTACTTCAATATGACACAAACCATAGCGATAGAACTTGGAACTACATTATTGTGCCAAGTTTCAAAGAGCTATGACAAACCGTGTTTGATTTAGAGTTCCAACTACATGTATCCATATAGGAGAAAACAGTTAAACCTAAACATGAAAACGGTTACTTTAAAGGAACGGTTTAACCTGGAAGAACGAAATTTAGAGAGCCATGTGGGATTCGTGTACTGATCACTACCTGCAAGTATCATCAAGATTGGGTGAAAAAATCTTTGCTGAGATTTCAGGAAACTCGTAGTTTTTTGGAAGCTTGGCACCCCCTTTCAATGAAAGGGATTCTCATCAGTCTCTGCTTGGGGCTACTACAATAGGACACAAACCTTAGTGACAGAACTTGGAACTACATTATTGTGCCAAGTTTCAAAGAGCTAGCACAAACCGTGTTTGATTTAGAGTTCCAACTACATGTATCCATATAGGAGAAAACAGAGTGAAACCTAAACATGAAAACGGTTAGTGCTGGAAAGGTTAAACCTGGTAGATTGAAATTTAGTGAGCCAATTGGGATTCGTGTACTGATAACTACCTGGAAGTATCATCAAGATTGGGTGAAAAAATGTTTGCTGAGATTTCAGGAAACTCGTAGTTTTTTGGAAGCTTGGCAACCCCTTTCAATGAAAGGGATTCTCGTCAGTCTCTGCTTGGGGCTACTTCAATTGCACACAAACCATAGCGATAGAACTTGGAACTACATTATTGTGCCAAGTTTCAAAGAGCTAGCATAAACCGTGATTGATTTAGAGTTCCAACTACATGTATCCATACAGGAGAAAACAGAGTGAAACCTAAACATGAAAACGGTAACTGCAAAGGAACAGTTTAACCTCGATGAACGAAATTTGGTGAGCCAAGTGGGATTGGTGTACTGATCATTAAATGAAAGTATCATCAAGATTGGGTGAAAAAAGTTTGCTGAGATTTCAGGAAACTCGTAGTTTTTGGAAGCTTGGAAACCCCTTTCAATGAAAGTGATTCTCGTCAGTCTCTGCTTGGGGCTACTTCAATAGCACACAAACCATAGCGATAGAACTTGGAACTACATTATTGTGCCAAGTTTCAAAGAGCTAGCACACACCGTGTTTGATTTAGAGTTCCAACTACATGTATCCATATAGGAGAAAACAGAGTGAAACCTAAACATGAAAACGGTTACTGCAAAGGAACAGTTTAACCTAGAAGAACGAAATTTAGTGAGCCAAGTGGGATTCGTGTACTGATCACTACCTGCAAGTATCATCAAGATTGGGTGAAAAAATGTTTGCTGAGATTTCAGGAAACTCGTAGTTTTTTGGAAGCTTGGCAACCCCTTTAAATGAAAGGGATTCTAGTCAGTCTCTGCTTGGGGCTACTACAATAGGACACAAACCTTATGACAGAACTTGGAACTACATTATTGTGCCAAGTTTCAAAGAGCTAGCACAAACCGTGTTTGATTTAGAGTTCCAACTACATGTATCCATATAGGAGAAAACAGAGTGAAACCTAAACATGAAAACGGTTAGTGCTGGAAAGGTTAAACCTGGTAGAATGAAATTTAGTGAGCCAATTGGGACTCGTGTACTGATAACTACCTGGAAATATCATCAAGATTGGGTGAAAAAATGTTTGCTGAGATTTCAGGAAACTCATAGTCTTTGGAAGCTTGGCAACCCCTTTCAATGAAAGTGATTCTCGTCAGTCTCTGCTTGGGGCTACTTCAACAGCACACAAACCATAGCGATAGAACTTGGAACTACATTATTGTGCCAAGTTTCAAAGAGCTAGCACAAACCGTGTTTGATTTAGATTTCCAACTACATGTATCCATATAGGAGAAAAAAGACTGAAACCTAAACATGAAAACTGTTCCTGCAAAGGAACATTTTAACCTAGAAGAACGAAATTTGGTGAACCAAGTGGGAATGGTGTACTGATCATTAAATGGAAGTATCATCAAGATTGGGTGAAAAAATGTTTGCTTAGATTTCAATAAACTCGTAATTTTTTGGAAACTTGGCAACCCCTTTCAATGTAAGGGATTCTCGTCAGTCTCTGCTTGGGGCTACTTCAATAGCACACAAACCATAGCGACAGATCTTGGAAGTACATTATTGTGCCAAGTTTCAAAGAGCTAGCACAAACCGTGTTTGATTTAGAGTTCCAACTACATGCATCCATATAGGAGAAAACAGAGTGAAACCTAAACATGAAAACGGTTACTGCAAAGGAACGGTTTAACCTAGAAGAACGAAATTCAGTGAGCCAAGTGGGATTCATGTACTGATCACTACCTGCCAGTATCATCAAGACTGGGTGAAAAAATGTTTGCTGAGATTTCAGGAAACTCGTAGTTTCTTGGAAGCTTGGCAACCTCTTTCAATGAAAGTGATTCTCGTCAGTCTCTGCTTGGGGCTACTTCAATAGGACACAAACCATAGCGATAGAACTTGGAACTACATTATTGTGACAAGTTTCAAAGAGCTAGCACACATCCTGTTTGATTTAGAGTTCAAACTACATGTGTCAATATAGGAGAAAACAGAGTGAAACCTAAACATGAAAACGGTTACTGCAAAGGAAAGGTTTAACCTGGTAGAATGAAATTTAGTGAGCCAATTGGGATTCGTGTACTGATAACTACCTTGAAGAATCCTCAAGATTGGGTGAAAACATGTTTGCTGAGATTTCGGGAAACTCGTAGTCTTTTGGAAGCTTGCCAACCCCTCTCAATGTAAGTGATTCTCGTCAGTCTCTGTCTTGGGGCTACTTCAATAGCACACAAACCATAGCGATAGAACTTGGAACTACATTATTGTGCCAAGTCTCAAAGAGCTAGCACAAACCGTGTTTGATTTAGAGTTCCAACTACATGTATCCATATAGGAGAAAACAGTGAAATCTAAACATGAAAACGGTTACTGCAAAGGATCGGTTTAACCAGAAGAACGAAATTTAGTTAGCCAAGAGGGATTCCTGTAATGATCACTACCTGCAAGTATCATCAAGATTGGGTGAAAAAAGGTTTGCTGAGATTTCAGAAGACTCGTAGTTTTTTGGAAGCTTGACAACCAGTTTCAATGAAAGTGATTCTCGTCAGTCTCTGCTTGGAGCTACGTCAATAGGACACAAACCATGGCGATAGAACTTGGAACTACATTATTGTGCCAAGTTTCAAAGAGCTAGCACAAACCGTGTTTGATTTAGAGTTCCAACTACATGTATCCATATAGGAGAAAACAGAGTGAAAACTAAACATGAAAACGGTTACTGCAAAGGAACGGTTTAACCTAGAAGAACGAAATTTTGTGAGCCAAGTGGGATTGGTGTACTGATCATTAAATGGAAGTATCATCAAGATTGGGTGAAAAAATGTTTGCTGAGATTTCAGGAAACTCGTAGTTTTTTGGAAGCTTGCCAACCCCTTTCAATGAAAGGGATTCTCGTCAGTCTCTGCTTGGGGCTACTTCAATAGGACACAAAGCATAGCGATAGAACTTCGAACTACATTATTTTGCCAAGTTTCAAAGTGCTACCACACACCGTCTTTGATTTAGAGTTCCAAGAACATGTATCCATATAGGAGAAAACAGAGTGAAACCTAAACATGAAAACGGTTTCTGCAAAGGAACGGTTTAACCTGGAAGAACGAAATTTGGTGAGCCAAGTGGGATTGGTGTACTGATCATTAAATGGATGCATCATCAAGATTGGATGAAAAAAAGTTTGCTGATATTTCAGGAAACTCGTAGTTTTTTGGAAGCTTGGCAACCCCTTTCAATGAAAGTGATTCTCGTCAGTCTCTCCTTGGGGCTACTTCAATAGCACACAAACCATAGCGATAGAACTTGGAACTACATTATTGTGCCAAGTTTCAAAGAGCTAGCATAAACCGTGATTGATTTAGAGTTCCAACTACATGTATCCATACAGGAGAAAACAGAGTGAAACCTAAACATGAAAACGGTAACTGCAAAGGAACAGTTTAACCTCGATGAACGAAATTTGGTGAGCCAAGTGGGATTGGTGTACTGATCATTAAATGAAAGTATCATCAAGATTGGGTGAAAAAAGTTTGCTGAGATTTCAGGAAACTCGTAGTTTTTGGAAGCTTGGAAACCCCTTTCAATGAAAGTGATTCTCGTCAGTCTCTGCTTGGGGCTACTTCAATAGCACACAAACCATAGCGATAGAACTTGGAACTACATTATTGTGCCAAGTTTCAAAGAGCTAGCACACACCGTGTTTGATTTAGAGTTCCAACTACATGTATCCATATAGGAGAAAACAGAGTGAAACCTAAACATGAAAACGGTTACTGCAAAGGAACAGTTTAACCTAGAAGAACGAAATTTAGTGAGCCAAGTGGGATTCGTGTACTGATCACTACCTGCAAGTATCATCAAGATTGGGTGAAAAAATGTTTGCTGAGATTTCAGGAAACTCGTAGTTTTTTGGAAGCTTGGCAACCCCTTTCAATGAAAGGGATTCTAGTCAGTCTCTGCTTGGGGCTACTACAATAGGACACAAAACCTTATGACAGAACTTGGAACTACATTATTGTGCCAAGTTTCAAAGAGCTAGCACAAACCGTGTTTGATTTAGAGTTCCAACTACATGTATCCATATAGGAGAAAACAGAGTGAAACCTAAACATGAAAACGGTTAGTGCTGGAAAGGTTAAACCTGGTAGAATGAAATTTAGTGAGCCAATTGGGACTCGTGTACTGATAACTACCTGGAAATATCATCAAGATTGGGTGAAAAAACGTTTGCTGAGATTTCAGGAAACTCATAGTCTTTGGAAGCTTGGCAACCCCTTTCAATGAAAGTGATTCTCGTCAGTCTCTGCTTGGGGCTACTTCAACAGCACACAAACCATAGCGATAGAACTTGGAACTACATTATTGTGCCAAGTTTCAAAGAGCTAGCACAAACCGTGTTTGATTTAGATTTCCAACTACATGTATCCATATAGGAGAAAAAAGACTGAAACCTAAACATGAAAACTGTTCCTGCAAAGGAACAGTTTAACCTAGAAGAACGAAATTTGGTGAACCAAGTGGGAATGGTGTACTGATCATTAAATGGAAGTATCATCAAGATTGGGTGAAAAAATGTTTGCTTAGATTTCAATAAACTCGTAATTTTTTGGAAACTTGGCAACCCCTTTCAATGTAAGGGATTCTCGTCAGTCTCTGCTTGGGGCTACTTCAATAGCACACAAACCATAGCGACAGAACTTGGAAGTACATTATTGTGCCAAGTTTCAAAGAGCTAGCACAAACCGTGTTTGATTTAGAGTTCCAACTACATGCATCCATATAGGAGAAAACAGAGTGAAACCTAAACATGAAAACGGTTACTGCAAAGGAACGGTTTAACCTAGAAGAACGAAATTCAGTGAGCCAAGTGGGATTCATGTACTGATCACTACCTGCCAGTATCATCAAGACTGGGTGAAAAAATGTTTGCTGAGATTTCAGGAAACTCGTAGTTTCTTGGAAGCTTGGCAACCTCTTTCAATGAAAGTGATTCTCGTCAGTCTCTGCTTGGGGCTACTTCAATAGGACACAAACCATAGCGATAGAACTTGGAACTACATTATTGTGCCAAGTTTCAAAGAGCTAGCACACATCCTGTTTGATTTAGAGTTCAAACTACATGTGTCGATATAGGAGAAAACAGAGTGAAACCTAAACATGAAAACGGTTACTGCAAAGGAAAGGTTTAACCTGGTAGAATGAAATTTAGTGAGCCAATTGGGATTCGTGTACTGATAACTACCTTGAAGAATCCTCAAGATTGGGTGAAAACATGTTTGCTGAGATTTCGGGAAACTCGTAGTCTTTTGGAAGCTTGCCAACCCCTCTCAATGTAAGTGATTCTCGTCAGTCTCTGTCTTGGGGCTACTTCAATAGCACACAAACCATAGCGATAGAACTTGGAACTACATTATTGTGCCAAGTCTCAAAGAGCTAGCACAAACCGTGTTTGATTTAGAGTTCCAACTACATGCATCCATATAGGAGAAAACAGAGTGAAACCTAAACATGAAAACGGTTACTGCAAAGGATCGGTTTAACCAGAAGAACGAAATTTAGTTAGCCAAGAGGGATTCCTGTAATGATCACTACCTGCAAGTATCATCAAGACTGGGTGAAAAAAGGTTTGCTGAGATTTCAGAAGACTCGTAGTTTTTTGGAAGCTTGACAACCAGTTTCAATGAAAGTGATTCTCGTCAGTCTCTGCTTGGAGCTACGTCAATAGGACACAAACCATGGCGAGAGAACATGGCAGTACATTATTGTGCCAAGTTTCAAAGAGCTAGCACACACCGTGTTTGATTTAGAGTTCCAACTACATGTATCCATATTGGAGAAAACAGAGTGAAACCTAAACATGAAAACGGTTCCTGCAAAGGAACGGTTTAACCTAGAAGAACGAAATTTAGTGAGCCAAGTGGGATAGGTGTACTGATCATAAAATGGAAGTATCATCAAGACTGGGTGAAAAAATGTTTGCTGAGATTTCAGGAAACTCGTTGTTTTATGGAAGCTTGGCAACCCCTTTCAATGAAAGTGATTCTCGTCAGTCTCTGCTTGGGGCTACTACAATAGCACACAAACCATAGCGATAGAACTTGGAACTACATTACTGTGCCAAGTTTCAAAGACCTAGCACACACCGTGTTTGATTTAGAATTCCAACTACATGTATCCATATAGGAGAAAACAGAGTGAAACCTAAACATGAAAATGGTTACTGAAAGGAACGGTTTAACCTAGAAGAACAAAATTTAGTGAGCCAAGTGGGATTGGTGTACAGATCATTAAATGGAAGTATCATCAAGACTGGTTGAAAAAATGTTTGCTGAGATTTCAGGAAACTCATTGTTTTTTGGAAGATTGTCAACCCCTTTCAATTAAAGTGATTCTCGTCAGTCTCTGCTTGGGGCTATTTCTATAGGACACAAACCATAGCGATAGAACTTGGAACTACATTTTTGTGCCAATTTTCAAAGACCTAGCACACACCATGTTTGATTTAGAGTTCCTACTACATGTATCCATATAGGAGAAAACAGAGTGAAACCTAAACATGAAAATGGTTACTGCAAAGGAACGGTTTAACCTAGAAGAACGAAATTTGGTGAGCCAAGTGGGATTGGTGTACTGATCATGAAATGGAAGTATCATCAAGATTGGGTGAAAAAATGTTTGCTGAGATTTCAGGTAACTCGTAGTTTTTGGGAAGCTTGTCAACCCCTTTCAATGAAAGGAATTCTCGTCAGTCTCTGCTTGGGGCTGCTTCAATAGGACACAAACCATAGCGATAGAACTTGGAACTGCATTATTGTGCCAAGTTTCAAAAAGCTTGCACACACCGTGTTTGATTTAGAGTTCCAACTACATGTATCCATATAGGAGAAAACAGAGTGAAACCTAAACATGAAATCGGTTATTGCAAAGGAACGGTTTAACCTAGAAGAATGAAATTTAGTGAGCCAAGTGGGATTCGTGTACTGATCACTACCTGCAAGTATCATCAAGATTGGGTGAAAAAATGTTTGCTGAGATTTCAGGAAACTCGTAGTTTCTTGGAAGCTTGGCACCCCTTTCAATGAAAGGGATTCTCCTCAGTCTCTGCTTGGGGCTACTTCAATAGGACACAAACCATAGCGATAGAACTTGGAACTACATTATTGTGCCAAGTTTCAAAGAGCTAGCAACACCGTGTTTGATTTAGAGTTCCAAATACATGTATCCATATAGGAGAAAACAGAGTGAAACCTAACATGAAAATCGTTACTCTAAAGAAACGGTTTAACCTAGAAGAACGAAATTTGGTGAGCCAAGTGGAATTGGTGTACTGATCATTAAAAGCAAGTATCATCAAGATTGGGTGAATAAATGTTTGCTGAGATTTTAAGAAACTCGTAGTTTTTTGGAAGCTTGGCAACCCCTTTCAATGAAAGGGATTCTCCTCAGTCTCTGCTTGGGGCTACTTCAATAGGACACAAACCATAGCGATAGAACTTGGAACTACATTACTGTGCCAAGTTTCAAAGAGCTAGCACACACCGTGTTTGATTTAGAGTTCCAAGAAATTGTATCCATATAGGAGAAAACAGAGTGAAAACTAAACAAGAAAATGGTTACTGCAAAGGAACGGTTTAACCTAGAAGAACGAAATTTGGTGAGCCAAATGGGATTGGTGTACTGATCATTAAATGGAATTATCATCAAGATTGGGTGAAAAAATGTTTGCTGAGATTTCCGGAAACTCGTTGTTTTTTGGAAGCTTGGCAACCCCTCTCAATGTAAGTGATTCTCCTCAGTCTCTGCTTGGGGCTATTTCAATAGGACACAAACCATAGCGATAGAACTTTGAACTACATTATTGTGCCAAGTATCAAAGAGCTAGCACAAACCGTTTTTGATTTAGAGTTCCAACTACATGTATCCATATACAAGAAAACAGAGTGAAACCTAAACATGAAAATGGTTGCTGAAAAGGAACGGTTTAACCTGGAAGAACGAAATTTAGTGAGGCAAGTGGGATTCGTGTACTGATAACTACCTGCAAGTATCATCAAGATTGGTTGAAAAAAAGTTTGCTGAGATTCCAGGAAACTCGTAGTTTTTTGGAAGCTTGCCAACCCCTTTCAATGAAAGTGATTCTCGTCAGTCTCTGCTTGGGGCTACTTCAATAGCACACAAACCATAGCGATAGAACTTGGAACTACATTATTGTGCCAAGTTTGAAAGTGCTGGCACACACCGTGTTTGATTTAGAGTTCCAAGAACATGTATGCATATAGGAGAAAACAGAGTGAAACCTAACATGAAAATGGTTACTCGAAAGGAACGGTTAACCTAGAAGAACGAAATTTGGTAAGCCAAGTGGGATTGGTGTACTGATCATTAAATGGAAGTATCATCAAGATTGGGTGAAACAATGTTTGCTGAGATTTCAGGAAACTCGTAGTTTTTGGAAGCTTGGCAACCCCTTTCAATGAAAGGGATTCTCGTCAGTCTCTGCTTGGCGCTACTACAATAGGACACAAACCATAGCGATAGAACTTGGAACTACATTATTGTGCCAAGTTTCAAAGAGCTAGCACAAACCGTGTTCTATTTTAAGTTCCAACTACATGTATCCATATAGGAGAAAACAGAGTGAAACCTAAACATGAAAATGGTTACTGCAAAGGAATAGTTAAACCTAGAAGAACGAAATTTAGTGAGCCAAGTGGGATTCATGTACTGATCACTACCTGCATGTATCATCAAGATTGGGTGAAAAAATGTTTGCTGAGATTTCAGGAAACTCGTAGATTTTGGAAGCTTGGCAACCCTTTTCAATGAAAGGGATTCTCGTCAGTCTCTTCTTGGGCCTACTTCAATAGGACACAAACCATAGCGATAGAACTTGGAACTACATTATTGTGCCAAGTTTCAAAGAGCTAGCACAAACCGCGTTTGATTTAGAGTTCCAACTACATGTATCCATATAGGAGAAAACAGAGTGAAACCTAAACATGAAAACGGTTGCTGAAAAGGAACGGTTTAACCTGGAAGAACGAAATTTAGTGAGCCAAGTGGGATTCGTGTACTGATCATTAAATGGAAGTATCATCAAGATTGGGTGAAAAAATGTTTGCTGAGATTTCAGGAAACTCGTAGTTTTTTGGAAGCTTGGCAACCCCTTTCAATGAAAGGGATTCTCGTCAGTACCTGCTTGGGGCTGCTTCAATACGACACAAACCATAGCGATAGAACTTGGAACTGCATTATTGTGCCAAGTTTCAAAAGTTTGCACACACCGTGTTTGATTTAGAGTTCCAACTACATGTATCCATATAGGAGAAAACAGAGTGAAACCTAAACATGAAAACGGTTATTGCAAAGGAACGGTTTAACCTAGAAGAATGAAATTTAGTGAGCCAAGTGGGATTCGTGTACTGATCACTACCTGCAAGTATCATCAAGATTGGGTGAAAAAATGTTTGCTGAGATTTCAGGAAACTCGTAGTTTCTTGGAAGCTTGGCAACCCCTTTCAATGAAAGGGATTCTCCTCAGTCTCTGCTTGGGGCTACTTCAATAGGACATAAACCATAGCGATAGAACTTGGAACTACATTATTGTGCCAAGTTTCAAAGAGCTAGCACACACCGTGTTTGATTTAGAGTTCCAAATACATGTATCCATATAGGAGAAAACAGATTGAAACCTAACATGAAAATGGTTACTCGAAAGAAACGGTTTAACCTAGAAGAACGAAATTTGGTGAGCCAAGTGGAATTGGTGTACTGATCATTAAAAGCAAGTATCATCAAGATTGGGTGAATAAATGTTTGCTGAGATTTTAAGAAACTCGTAGTTTTTTGGAAGCTTGGCAACCCCTTTCAATGAAAGGGATTCTCCTCAGTCTCTGCTTGGGGCTACTTCAATAGGACACAAACCATAGCGATAGAACTTGGAACTACATTACTGTGCCAAGTTTCAAAGAGCTAGCACACACCGTGTTTCATTTAGAGTTCCAAGAAATTGTATCCATATAGGAGAAAGAAGAGTGAAAACTAAACAAGAAAATGGTTACTGCAAAGGAACGGTTTAACCTAGAAGAACGAAATTTGGTGAGCCAAATGGGATTGGTGTACTGATCATTAAATGGAAGTATCATCAAGATTGGGTGAAAAAATATTTGCTGAGATTTCAGGAAACTCGTTGTTTTTTGGAAGCTTGGCAACCCCTCTCAATGTAAGTGATTCTCCTCAGTCTCTGCTTGGGGCTATTTCAATAGGACACAAACCATAGCGATAGAACTTTGAACTACATTATTGTGCCAAGTATCAAAGAGCTAGCACAAACCGTTTTTGATTTAGAGTTCCAACTACATGTATCCATATACAAGAAAACAGAGTGAAACCTAAACATGAAAATGGTTGCTGAAAAGGAACGGTTTAACCTGGAAGAACGAAATTTAGTGAGGCAAGTGGGATTCGTGTACTGATAACTACCTGCAAGTATCATCAAGATTGGTTGAAAAAAAGTTGCTGAGATTCCAGGAAACTCGTAGTTTTTTGGAAGCTTGCCAACCCCTTTCAATGAAAGTGATTCTCGTCAGTCTCTGCTTGGGGCTACTACAATAGGACACAAACCATAGCGATAGAACTTGGAACTATATTATTATGCCAAGTTTCAAAGAGCTAGCACAAACCGTGTTCTATTTTAAGTTCCAACTACATGTATCCATATAGGAGAATACAGAGTGAAACCTAAACATGAAAATGGTTACTGCAAAGGAATAGTTAAACCTAGAAGAACGAAATTTAGTGAGCCAAGTGGGATTCGTGTACTGATCACTACCTGCATGTATCATCAAGATTGGGTGAAAAAATATTTTCTGAGATTTCAGGAAACTCGTTGTTTTTTGGAAGCTTGGCAACCCCTCTCAATGTAAGTGATTCTCCTCATTCTCTGCTTGGGGCTATTTCAATAGGACACAAACCATAGCGATAGAACTTTGAACTACATTATTGTGCCAAGTATCAAAGAGCTAGCACAAACCGTTTTTGATTTAGAGTTCCAACTACATGTATCCATATACAAGAAAACAGAGTGAAACCTAACATGAAATGGTTACTCGAAAGGAACGGTTTAACCTAGAAGAACGAAATTTGGTAAGCCAAGTGGGATTGGTGTACTGATCATTAAATGGAAGTATCATCAAGATTGGGTGAAAAAATGTTTGCTGAGATTTCAGGAAACTCGTAGTTTTTGGAAGCTTGGCAACCCCTTTCAATGAAAGGGATTCTCGTCAGTCTCTGCTTGGGGCTACTACAATAGGACACAAACCATAGCGATAGAACTTGGAACTATATTATTATGCAAAGTTTCAAAGAGCTAGCACAAACCGTGTTCTATTTTAAGTTCCAACTACATGTATCCATATAGGAGAATACAGAGTGAAACCTAAACATGAAAATGGTTACTGCAAAGGAATAGTTAAACCTAGAAGAACGAAATTTAGTGAGCCAAGTGGGATTCGTGTACTGATCACTACCTGCATGTATCATCAAGATTGGGTGAAAAAATGTTTGCTGAGATTTCAGGAAACTCGTAGTTTTTTGGAAGCTTGGCAACCCTTTTCAATGAAAGGGATTCTCGTCAGTCTCTTCTTGGGCCTACTTCAATCGGACACAAACCATAGCGATAGAACTTGGAACTACATTATTGTGCCAAGTTTCAAAGAGCTAGCACAAACCGCGTTTGATTTAGAGTTCCAACTACATGTATCCATATAGGAGAAAACAGAGTGAAACCTAAACATGAAAACGGTTGCTGAAAAGGAACGGTTTAACCTGGAAGAACGAAATTTAGTGAGCCAAGTGGGATTCGTGTACTGATCATTAAATGGAAGTATCATCAAGATTGGGTGAAAAAATGTTTGCTGAGATTTCAGGAAACTCGTAGTTTTTTGGAAGCTTGGCAACCCCTTTCAATGAAAGGGATTCTCGTCAGTACCTGCTTGGGGCTACTACAATAGGACACAAACGATAGCGATAGAACTTGGAACTACATTACTGTGCCAAGTTTTAAAGAGCTAGCACACACCGTGTTTGATTTAGAGTTCCAAGAACATGTATCCATATAGGCGAAAACAGAGTGAAACCTAAACAAGAAATGGTTACTGCAAAGGAACGGTTTAACCTAGAAGAACGAAATTTGGTGAGCCAAGTGGGATTTGTGTACTGATCATTAAATGGAGGTATCATTAAGATTGGGTGAAAAAATGTTTGCTGAGATTTCAGGAAACTCGTCTTTTTTGGAATTTGGCAACCCCTTTCAATGAAAGGTATTCTCGTCAGTCTCTGGTTGGGGCTACTTCAATAGGACACAAACCATAGCGATAGAACTTGGAACTACATTATTATGCCAAGTTTCAAAGAGCTAGCACACATCCTGTTTGATTTAGAGTTCCAAGAACATGTATCCATATAGGAGAAAACAGAGTGAAACCTAAACATGAAAACGGTTATTGAAAAGGAACGGTTTAACCTAGAAGAACGAAATTTAGTGAGCCAAATGGGATTGATGTACTGATCATTAAATGGAAGTATCATCAAGATTGGGTGAAAAAATGTTTGCTGAGATTTCAGGAAACTCGTAGTTTTTTGGAAGCTTGGCAACCCCTCTCAATGTAAGTGATTCTCCTCAGTCTCTGCTTGGGGCTACTTCAATAGGACACAAACCATAGCGATAGAACTTTGAACTACATTATTGTGCCAAGTATCAAAGAGCTAGCACAAACCTTTTTTGATTTAGAGTTCCAACTACATGTATCCATATAGGAGAAAACAGAGTGAAACCTAAACATGAAAATGGTTGCTGAAAAGGAACGGTTTAACCTGGAAGAACGAAATTTAGTGAGCCAAGTGGGATTCGTGTACTGATCACTACCTGCAAGTATCATCAAGATTGGTTGAAAAAAAGTTTGCTGAGATTCCAGGAAACTCGTAGTTTTTTGGAAGCTTGCCAACCCCTTTCAATGAAAGTGATTCTCGTCAGTCTCTGCTTGGGGCTACTTCAATAGCACACAAACCATAGCGATAGAACTTGGAACTACATTATTGTGCCAAGTTTGAAAGAGCTGGCACACACCGTGTTTGATTTAGAGTTCCAAGAACATGTATCCATATAGGAGAAAACAGAGTGAAACCTAACATGAAAATGGTTACTCGAAAGGAACGGTTTAACCTAGAAGAACGAAATTTGGTAAGCCAAGTGGGATTGGTGTACTGATCATTAAATGGAAGTATCATCAAGATTGGGTGAAACAATGTTTGCTGAGATTTCAGGAAACTCGTAGTTTTTGGAAGCTAGGCAACCCCTTTCAATGAAAGGGATTCTCGTCAGATTCTGCTTGGGGCTACTACAATAGGACACAAACCATAGCGATAGAACTTGGAACTACATTATTGTGCCAAGTTTCAAAGAGCTAGCAGAAACCGTGTTCTATTTTAAGTTCCAACTACATGTATCCATATAGGAGAAAACAGAGTGAAACCTAAACATGAAAATGGTTACTGCAAAGGAATAGTTTAACCTAGAAGAACTAAATTTAGTGAGCCAAGTGGGATTCGTGTACTGATCACGACCTGCATGTATCATCAAGATTGGGTGAAAAAATGTTTGCTGAGATTTCAGGAAACTCGTAGTTTTTTGGAAGCTTGGCAACCCTTTTCAATGAAAGGGATTCTCGTCAGTCTCTGCTTGGGCCTACTTCAATAGGACACAAACCATAGCGATAGAACTTGGAACTACATTATTGTGCCAAGTTTCAAAGAGCTAGCACAAACCGCGTTTGATTTAGAGTTCCAACTACATGTAGCCATATAGGAGAAAACAGAGTGAAACCTAAACATGAAAACGGTTACTGCAAAGGAACGGTTTAACCTAGAAGAACGAAATTTGGTGAGCCAAGTGGGATTGGTGTACTGATCATTAAATGGAAGTATCATCAAGATTGGGTGAAAAAATGTTTGCTGAGATTTTAGGAAACTCGTAGTTTTTTGGAAGCTTGGCAACCCCTTTCAATGAAAGGGATTCTCCTCAGTCTCTGCTTGGGGCTACTACAATAGGACACAAACCATAGCGATATAACTTGGAACTACATTACTGTGCCAGTTTCAAAGAGCTAGCAAACACCGTGTTTGATTTAGAGTTCCAAGAACATGTATCCATATAGGAGAAAACAGAGTGAAAACTAAACAAGAAAATGGTTACTGCAAAGGAACGGTTTAACCTAGAAGAACGAAATTTGGTGAGCCAAATGGGATTGGTGTACTGATCATTAAATGGAAGAATCATCAAGATTGGGTGAAAAAATGTTTGCTGAGATTTCAGGAAACTCGTCGTTTTTGGAAGCTTGGCAACCCCTCTCAATGTAAGTGATTCTCCTCTGTCTCTGCTTGGGGCTACTTCAATAGGACACAAACCATAGCGATAGAACTTGGAACTACATTATTGTGCCAAGTATCAAAGAGCTAGCACAAACCGTTTTTGATTTAGAGTTCCAACTACATGTATCCATATAGGAGAAAACAGAGTGAAACCTAAACATGAAAATGGTTGCTGAAAAGGAACGGTTTAACCTGGAAGAACGAAATTTAGTGAGCCAAGTGGGATTCGTGTACTGATCATTAAATGGAAGTATCATCAAGATTGGGTGAAAAAATGTTTGCTGAGATTTCAGGAAACTCGTAGTTTTTTGGAAGCTTGGCAACCCCTTTCAATGAAAGGGATTCTCGTCAGTACCTGCTTGGGGCTACTACAATAGGACACAAACGATAGCGATAGAACTTGGAACTACATTACTGTGCCAAGTTTTAAAGAGCTAGCACACACCGTGTTTGATTTAGAGTTCCAAGAACATGTATCCATATAGGAGAAAACAGAGTGAAACCTAAACAAGAAAATGGTTACTGCAAAGGAACGGTTTAACCTAGAAGAACGAAATTTGGTGAGCCAAGTGGGATTTGTGTACTGATCATTAAATGGAGGTATCATTAAGATTGGGTGAAAAAATGTTTGCTGAGATTTCAGGAAACGTCTTTTTTGGAATTTGGCAACCCCTTTCAATGAAAGGGATTCTCGTCAGTCTCTGGTTGGGGCTACTTCAATAGGACACAAACCATAGTGATAGAACTTGGAACTACATTATTATGCCAAGTTTCAAAGAGCTAGCACACATCCTGTTTGATTTAGAGTTCCAAGAACATGTATCCATAGAGGAGAAAACAGAGTGAAACCTAAACTTGAAAACGGTTATTGCAAAGGAACGGTTTAACCTAGAAGAATGAAATTTAGTGAGCCGAATGTGATTGGTGTACTGATCATTAAATGGAAGTATCATCAAGATTGGGTGAAAAAATGTTTGCTGAGATTTCAGGAAACTCGTAGTTTTTTGGAAGCTTGGCAACCCCTCTCAATGTAAGTGATTCTCCTCAGTCTCTGCTTGGGGCTACTTCAATAGGACACAAACCATAGCGATAGAACTTTGAACTACATTATTGTGCCAAGTATCAAAGAGCTAGCACAAACCGTTTTTGATTTAGAGTTCCAACTACATGTATCCATATAGGAGAAAACAGAGTGAAACCTAAACATGAAAATGGTTGCTGAAAAGGAACGGTTTAACCTGGAAGAACGAAATTTAGTGAGCCAAGTGGGATCCGTGTACTGATCACTACCTGCAAGTATCATCAAGATTGGTTGAAAAAATGTTTGCGGAGATTCCAGGAAACTCGTAGTTTTTTGGAAGCTTGCCAACCCCTTTCAATGAAAGTGTTTCTCGTCAGTCTCTGCTTGGGGCTACTAAAATAGCACACAAACCATAGCGATAGAACTTGGAACTACATTATTGTGCCAAGTTTGAAAGAGCTGGCACACACCGTGTTTGATTTAGAGTTCCAAGAACATGTATCCATATAGGAGAAAACAGAGTGAAACCTAAACATGAAAATGGTTACTCGAAAGGAACGGTTTAACCTAGAAGAACGAAATTTGGTAAGCCAAGTGGGATTGGTGTACTGATCATTAAATGGAAGTATCATCAAGATTGGGTGAAACAATGTTTGCTGAGATTTCAGGAAACTCGTAGTTTTTGGAAGCTAGGCAACCCCTTTCAATGAAAGGGATTCTCGTCAGTCTCTGCTTGGGGCTACTACAATAGGACACAAACCATAGCGATAGAACTTGGAACTACATTATTGTGCCAAGTTTCAAAGAGCTAGCAGAAACCGTGTTCTATTTTCAGTTCCAACTACATGTATCCATATAGGAGAAAACAGAGTGAAACCTAAACATGAAAATGGTTACTGCAAAGGAATAGTTTAACCTAGAAGAACTAAATTTAGTGAGCCAAGTGGGATTCGTGTACTGATCACTACCTGCATGTATCATCAAGATTGGGTGAAAAAATGTTTGCTGAGATTTCAGGAAACTCGTAGTTTTTTGGAAGCTTGGCAACCCCTTTCAATGAAAGGGATTCTCGTGAGTCTCTGCTTGGGCCTACTTCAATAGGACACAAACCATAGCGATAGAACTTGGAACTACATTATTGTGCCAAGTTTCAAAGAGCTAGCACACACCGTGTTTCATTTAGAGTTCCAAGAACATGTAACCATATAGGAGAAAACAGAGTGAAAACTCAACAAGAAAATGGTTACTGCAAAGGAACAGTTTAACCTAGAAGAATTAAATTTGGTGAGCCAAATGGGATTGGTGTACTGATCATTAAATGGAAGAATCATCAAGATTGGGTGAAAAAATGTTTGCTGAGATTTCAGGAAACTCGTCATTTTTGAAGCTTGGCAACCCCTCTCAATGTAAGTGATTCTCCTCTGTCTCTGCTTGGGGCTACTTCAATAGGACACAAACCATAGCGATAGAACTTTGAACTACATTATGGTGCCAAGTATCAAAGAGCTAGCACAAACCGTTTTTGATTTAGAGTTCCAACTACATGTATCCATATAGGAGAAAAACAGAGTGAAACCTAAACATGAAAATGGTTGCTGAAAAGGAACGGTTTAACCTGGAAGAACGAAATTTAGTGAGCCAAGTGGGATTCGTGTACTGATCATTAAATGGAAGTATCATCAAGATTGGGTGAAAAAATGTTTGCTGAGATTTCAGGAAACTCGTAGTTTTTTGGAAGCTTGGCAACCCCTTTCAATGAAAGGGATTCTCGTCAGTATCTGCTTGGGGCTACTACAAAAGGACACAAACGATAGCGATAGAACTTGGAACTACATTTCTGTGCCAAGTTTTAAAGAGCTAGCACACACCGTGTTTGATTTAGAGTTCCAAGAACATGTATCCATATAGGAGAAAACAGAGTGAAACCTAAACAAGAAAATGGTTACTGCAAAGGAACGGTTTAACCTAGAAGAACGAAATTTGGTGAGCCAAGTGGGATTTGTGTACTGATCATTAAATGGAGGTGTCATTAAGATTGGGTGAAAAGATGTTTGCAGAGATTTCAGGAAACTCGTCGTTTTTGGAAGCTTGGCAACCCCTTTCAATGAAAGGGATTCTCGTCAGTCTCTGGTTGGGGCTACTTCAATAGGACACAAACCATAGCGATAGAACTTGGAACTACATTATTGTGCCAAGTTTCAAAGAGCTAGCACACATCCTGTTTGATTTAGAGTTCCAAGAACATGTATCCATATAGGAGAAAACAGAGTGAAACCTAAACATGAAAACGGTTACTGCAAAGGAATAGTTTAACCTAGAAGAACGAAATTTAGTGAGCCAAGTGGGATTCGTGCACTGATCACTACCTGCATGTTTCATCAAGATTGGGTGAAAAAATGTTTGCTGAGATTTCAGGAAACTCGTAGTTTTTGGTAGCTTGGCAACCCCTTTCAATGAAAGGGATTCTCTTCAGTCTCTGCTTGGGGCTACTTCAATAGCACACAAACCATAGCGATAGAACTTGGAACTACATTATTGTACCAAGTTTCAAAGAGCTAGCACAAACCGTGTTTGATTTTAAGTTCCAACTACATGTATCCATATAGGAGAAAACAGAGTGAAACCTAAACATGAAAACGGTTACTGCAAAGGAATAGTTTAACCTAGAAGAACGAAATTTAGTGAGCCAAGTGGGATTCGTGTACTGATCACTACCTGCATGTATCATCAAGATTGGGTGAAAAAATGTTTGCTGAGATTTCAGGAAACTCGTAGTTTTTTGGAAGCTTGGCAACCCTTTTCAATGAAAGGGATTCTCGTCAGTCTCTGCTTGGGCCTACTTCAATAGGACACAAACCATAGCGATAGAACTTGGAACTACATTATTGTGCCAAGTTTCAAAGAGCTAGCACAAACCGTGTTTGATTTAGAGTTCCAACTACATGTAGCCATAAAGGAGAAAACAGAGTGAAACCTAAACATGAAAACGGTTACTGCAAAGGAACGGTTTAACCTAGAAGAACGAAATTTGGTGAGCCATGTGGGATTGGTGTACTGATCATTAAATGGAAGTATCATCAAGATTGGGTGAAAAAATGTTTGCTGAGATTTCAGGAAACTCGTAGTTTTTTGGAAGCTTGGCAACCCCTTTCAATGAAAGGGATTCTCGTCAGTCTCTGCTTGGGGCTACTACAATAGGACACAAACCATAGCGATAGAACTTGGAACTACATTACTGTGCCAAGGTTCAAAGAGCTAGCACACACCGTGTTTGATTTAGAGTTCCAACTACATGTATCCATATAGGAGAAAACAGAGTGAAACCTAAACAAGAAAATGGTTACTGCAAAGGAACGGTTTAACCTAGAAGAACGAAATTTGGTGAGCCAAGTGAGATTGGTGTACTGATCATTAAATGGAGGTATCATCAAGATTGGGTGAAAAAATGTTTGCTGAGATTTCAGGAAACTCGTAGTTTTTTAGAAGCTTGGCAACCCCTTTCAATGAAAGGGATTCTCGTCAGTCTCTGGTTGGGGCTACTTCAATAGGACACAAACCATAGCGATAGAACTTGGAAACTACATTATTGTACGAAGTTTCAAAGAGCTAGCACAAACCGTGTTTGATTTTAAGTTCCAACTACATGTATCCATATAGGAGAAAACAGAGTGAAACCTAAACATGAAAACGGTTCCTGCAAAAGAATAGTTTAACCTAGAAGAACGAAATTTAGTGAGCCAAGTGGGATTGGTGTACTGATCATTAAATGGAAGTATCATCAAGATTGGGTGAAAAAATGTTTGCTGAGATTTCAGGAAACTCGTAGTTTTTTGGAAGCTTGGCAACCCCTTTCAATGAAAGGGATTCTCGTCAGTATCTGCTTGGGGGTACTACAATAGGACACAAACGATAGCGATAGAACTTGGAACTACATTACTGTGCCAATTTTTAAAGAGCTAGCACACACCGTGTTTGATTTAGAGTTCCAAGAACATGTATCCATATAGGAGAAAACAGAGTGAAACCTAAACAAGAAAATGGTTACTGCAAAGGAACGGTTTAACCTAGAAGAACGAAATTTGGTGAGCCTAGTGGGATTTGTGAACTGATCATTAAATGGAGGTATCATTAAGACTGGGTGAAAAGATGTTTGCAGAGATTTCAGGAAACTCGTCGTTTTGGAAGCTTGGCCACCCCTTTCAATGAAAGGGATTCTCGTCAGTCTCTGCTTGGGGCTACTTCAATAGGACACAAACCATAGCGATAGAACTTGGAACTACATTATTGTGCCAAGTTTCAAAGAGCTAGCACACATCCTGTTGGATTTAGAGTTCCAAGAACATGTATCCATATAGGAGAAAACAGAGTGAAACCTAAACATGAAAACGGTTATTGCAAAGGAACGGTTTAACCTAGAAGAACCAAATTTATTGAGCCAAGTGGGATTGGTGTACTGATCATTAAATGGAAGTATCATCAAGATTGGGTGAAAAAATGTTTGCTGAGATTTCAGGAAACTCGTAGTTTTTTGGAAGCTTGGCAACCCCTTTCAATGAAAGGGATTCTCGTCAGTCTCTGCTTGGGGCTACTACAATAGGACACAAACCATAGCGATAGAACTTGGAACTACATTACTGTGCCAAGTTTCAAAGAGCTAGCACACACCGGGTTTGATTTAGAGTTCCAACTACATGTATCCATATAGGAGAAAACCGAGTGAAACCTAAACAAGAAAATGGTTACTGCAAAGGAACGGTTTAACCTAGAAGAACGAAATTTGGTGAGCCAAGTGGGATTGGTGTACTGATCATTAAATGGAGGTATCATCAAGATTGGGTGAAAAAATGTTTGCTGAGATTTCAGGAAACTCGTAGTTTTTTGGAAGCTTGGCAACCCCTTTCAATGAAAGGGATTCTCGTCAGTCTCTGGTTGGGGCTACTTCAATAGCACACAAACCATAGCGATAGAACTTGGAACTACATTATTGTACCAAGTTTCAAATAGCTAGCACAAACCGTGTTTGATTTTAAGTTCCAACTACATGTATCCATATAGGAGAAAACAGAGTGAAACCTAAACATGAAAACGGTTCCTGCAAAAGAATAGTTTAACCTAGAAGAACGAAATTTAGTGAGCCAAGTGGGATTCGTGTACTGATCACTTCCTGCATGTATCATCAAGATTCGGTGAAAAAATGTTTGCTGAGATTTCAGGAAACTCGTAGTTTTTTGGAAGCTTGGCAACCCTTTTCAATGAAAGGGATTCTCGTCAGTCTCTGCTTGGGCCTACTTCAATAGGACACAAACCATAGCGATAGAACTTGGAACTACATTATTGTGCCAAGTTTCAAAGAGCTAGCACAAACTGTGTTTGATTTAGAGTTCCAAATACATGTATCCATATAGGAGAAAACAGAGTGAAACCTAACATGAAAACGGTTACTCGAAAGGAACGGTTTAACCTAGAAGAACGAAATTTGGTGAGCCAAGTGGGATTGGTGTACTGATCACTAAATGGAAGTATCATCAAGATTGGGTGAAAAAATGTTTGCTGAGATTTCAGGAAACTCGTAGTTTTTTGGAAGCTTGGCAACCCCTTTCAATGAAAGGGATTCTCGTCAGTCTCTGGTTGGGGCTACTTCAATAGGACACAAACCATAGCGATAGAACTTGGAACTACATTATTGTGCCACGTTTCAAAGAGCTAGCACACATCCTGTTTGATTTAGAGTTCCAAGAACATGTATCCATATAGGAGAAAACAGAATGAAACCTAAACAAGAAAATGGTTACTGCAAAGGAACGGTTTAACCTAGAAGAACGAAATTTGGTGAGCCAAGTGGGATTGGTGTACTGATCATTTAATGGAGGTATCCTGAAGATTGGGTGAAAAAATGTTTGCTGAGATTTCAGGAAACTCGTCGTTTTTGGAAGCTTGGCAACCCCTTTCAATGAAAGGGATTCTCGTCAGTCTCTGCTTGGGGCTACTTCAATAGGACTCAAACCATAGCGATAGAACTTGGAACTACATTATTGTGCCAAGTTTCAAAGAGCTAGCACACATCCTGTTTGATTTAGAGTTCCAAGAACATGTATCCATATAGGAGAAAACAGAGTGAAACCTAAACATGAAAACGGTTACTGCAAAGGAACGGTTTAACCTAGAAGAACCAAATTTATTGAGCCAAGTGGGATTTGAGTACTGATCATTAAATGGAAGTATCATCAAGATTGGGTGAAAAAATGTTTGCTGAGATTTCAGGAAACTCGTAGTTTTTTGGAAGCTTGGCAACCCCTTTCAATGAAAGGGATTCTCGTCAGTCTCTGCTTGGGGCTACTACAATAGGACACAAACCATAGCGATAGAACATGGAACTACATTACTGTGCCAAGTTTCAAAGAGCTAGCACACACCGGGTTTGATTTAGAGTTCCAACTACATGTATCCATATAGGAGAAAACAGAGTGAAACCTAAACATGAAAACGGTTCCTGCAAAGGAACGGTTTAACCTTGAAGAACGAAATTTGGTGAGCCAAGTGGGATTGGTGTACTGATCATTAAATAGAAGTATCATCAAGATTGGGTGAAAAAAGGTTTGCTGAGATTTCAGGAAACTCGTATTTTTTGGAAGCTTGGCAACCCCTTTCAATGAAAGGGATTCTCTTCAGTCTCTGCTTGGGGCTAATTCAATAGCACACAAACCATAGCGATAGAACTTGGAACTACTTTATTGTACCAAGTTTCAAAGAGCTAGCACAAACCGTGTTCTATTTTAAGTTCCAACTACATGTATCCATATAGGAGAAAACAGAGTGAAACCTAAACATGAAAACGGTTACTGCAAAGGAATAGTTTAACCTAGAAGAACGAAATTTAGTGAGCCAAGTGGGATTCGTGTACTGATCACTACCTGCATGTATCATCAAGATTGGGTGAAAAAATGTTTGCTGACATTTCAGGAAACTCGTAGTTTTTTGCAAGCTTGGCAACCCTTTTCAATGAAAGGGATTCTCGTCAGTCTCTGCTTGGGCCTACTTCAATAGGACACAAACCATAGCGATAGAACTTGGAACTACATTATTGTGCCAAGTTTCAAAAAGCTAGCACAAATCGTGTTTGATTTAGAGTTCCAACTACATGTATCCATATAGGAGAAAACAGAGTGAAACCTAAACAAGAAAATGGTTACTGCAAAGGAACGGTTTAACCTAGAAGAACGAAATTTGGTGAGCCAAGTGGGATTGGTGTACTGATCATTAAATGGAGGTATCATCAAGATTGGGTGAAAAAATGTTTGCTGAGATTTCAAGAAACTCGTAGTTTTTTGGAAGCTTGGCAACCCCTTTCAATGAAAGGGATTCTCGTCAGTCTCTGTTTGGGGCTACTTCAATAGGACACAAACCATAGCGATAGAACTTGGAACTACATTATTGTGCCAAGTTTCAAAGACCTAGCACACATCCTGTTTGATTTAGAGTTCCAAGAACATGTATCCATATAGGAGAAAACAGAGTGAAACCGAAACATGAAAACGGTTCCTGCAAAGGAACGGTTTAACCTAGAAGAACGAAATTTGGTGAGCCAAGTGGGATTGGTGTACTGTTCATTAAATGGAAGTATCATCAAGATTGGGTGAAAAAATGTTTGCTGAGATTTCAGGAAACTCGTACTTTTTGGAAGCTTGGCAAACCCTTTCAATGAAAGGGATTCTCTTCAGTCTCTGCTTGGGGCTACTTCAATAGGACACAAACCATAGCGATAGAACTTGGAACTACATTATTGTACCAAGTTTCAAAGAGCTAGCACAAACCGTGTTTGATTTTAAGTTCCAACTACATGTATCCATATAGGAGAAAACAGTTTGAAACCTAAACATGAAAACGGTTACTGCAAAGGAATAGTTTAACCTAGATGAACGAAATATAGTGAGCCAAGTGGGATTCGTGTACTGATCACTACCTGCATGTATCATCAAGATTGGGTGAAAAAATGTTTGCTGAGATTTCAGGAAACTCGTAGTTTTTTGGAAGCTTGGCAACCCTTTTCAATGAAAGGGATTCTCGTCAGTCTCTGCTTGGGCCTACTTCAATAGGACACAATCCATAGCGATAGAACTTGGAACTACATTATTGTGCCAAGTTTCAAAGAGCTAGCACAAACTGTGTTTGATTTAGAGTTCCAACTACATGTAGCCATATAGGAGAAAACAGAGTGAAACCTAAACATGAAAACGGTTACTGCAAAGGAACGGTTTAACCTAGAAGAACGAAATTTGGTGAGCCAAGTGGGATTGGTGTACTGATCAATAAATGGAAGTATCATCAAGATTGGGTGAAAAAATGTTTGCTGAGATTTCAGGAAACTCGTAATTTTTTGGAAGCTTGCAACCCCTTTCAATGAAAGGGATTCTCGTCAGTCTCTGCTTGGGGCTACTACAATAGGACACAAACCATAGCGATAGAACTTGGAACTACATTACTGTGCCAAGTTTCAAAGAGCTAGCACACACCGTGTTTGATTTAGAGTTCCAACTACATGTATCCATATAGGAGAAAACAGAGTGAAACCTAAACAAGAAAATGGTTACTGCAAAGGAACGGTTTAACCTAGAAGAACGAAATTTGGTGAGCCAAGTGGGATTGGTGTACTGATCATTAAATGGAGGTATCATCAAGATTGGGTGAAAAAATGTTTGCTGAGATTTCAGGAAACTCGTAGTTTTTTGGAAGCTTGGCAACCCCTTTCAATGAAAGGGATTCTCGTCAGTCTCTGCTTGGGGCTACTTCAATAGGACACAAACCATAGTGATCGAACTTGGAACTACATTATTCTGCCAAGTTTCAAAGAGCTAGCACACATCCTGTTTGATTTAAAGTTCCAAGAACATGTATCCATATAGGAGAAAACAGAGTGAAACCTAAACATGAAAACGGTTCCTGCAAAGGAACAGTTTAATCTTGAAGAACGAAATTTGGTGAGCCAAGTGCGATTGGTGTACTGTTCATTAAATGGAAGTATCATCAAGATTGGGTGAAAAAATGTTTGCTGAGATTTCAGGAAACTCGTAGTTTTTGGAAGCTTAGCAACCCCTTTCAATGAAAGGGATTCTCGTCAGTCTCTGGTTGGGGCTACTTCAATAGGACACAAACCATAGCAATAGAACTTGGAACTACATTATTGTGCCAAGTTTCAAAGAGCTAGCACACATCCTGTTTGATTTAGAGTTCCAAGAACATGTATCCATATAGGAGAAAACAGAGTGAAACCGAAACATGAAAACGGTTCCTGCAAAGGAACGGTTTAACCTAGAGAAACGAAATTTGGTGAGCCAAGTGGGATTGGTGTACTGTTCATTAAATGGAAGTATCATCAAGATTGGGTGAAAAAATGTTTGCTAAGATTTCAGGAAACTCGTAGTTTTTGGAAGCTTGGCAACCCCTTTCAATGAAAGGGATTCTCTTCAGTCTCTGCTTGGGGCTACTTCAATAGCACACAAACCATAGCGATAGAACTTGGAACTACATTATTGTACCATGTTTCAAAGAGCTAGCACAATCCGTGATTGATTTTAAGTTCCAACTACATGTATCCATATAGGAGAAAACAGAGTGAAACCTAAACATGAAAACGGTTACTGCAAATGAATAGTTTAACCTAGAAGAACGAAATTTAGTGAGCCAAGTGGGATTCGTGTACTGATCACTACCTGCAATTATCATCAAGATTCGGTGCAAAAATGTTTGCTGAGATTTCAGGAAACTCGTAGTTTTTTGGAAGCTTGGCAACCCTGTTCAATGAAAGTGATTCTCGTCAGTCTCTGCTTGGGCCTACTTCAATAGGACACAAACCATAGCGATAGAACCTCGAACTACATTATTGTGCCAAGTTTCAAAGAGCTAGCACAAACCGTGTTTGATTTAGAGTTCCAACTACATGTAGCTATATAGGAGAAAACAGAGTGAAACCTAAACAAGAAAATGGTTACTGCAAAGGAACGGTTTAACCTAGAAGAACGAAATTTGGTGAGCCAAGTGGGATTGGTGTACTGATCATTAAATGGAAGTATCATCAAGATTGGGTGAAAAAATGTTTGCTGAGATTTCAGGAAACTCGTAGTTTTTGGAAGCTTGGCAACCCCTTTCAATGAAAGGGATTCTCGTCAGTCTCTGGTTGGGGCTACTTCAATAGGACACTAACCATAGCGATAGAACTTGGAACTACATTATTGTGCCAAGTTTCAAAGAGCTAGCACACATCCTGTTTGATTTAGAGTTCCAAGAACATGTATCCATATAGGAGAAAACAGAGTGAAACCGAAACATGAAAACGGTTCCTGCAAAGGAACGGTTTAACCTAGAAGAACGAAATTTGGTGAGCCAAGTGGGATTGGTGTACTGTTCATTAAATGGAAGTATCATCAAGATTGGGTGAAAAAATGTTTGCTGAGATTTCAGGAAACTCGTAGTTTTTGGAAGCTTGGCAACCCCTTTCAATGAAAGGGATTCTCGTCAGTCTCTGCTTGGTGCTACTAGAATAGGACACAAACCATAGCTATAGAACTTGGAACTACATTTTTGTGCCAAGTTTCAAAGAGCTAGCACACACCGTGTTTGATTTAGAGTTCCAACTACATGTATCCATATAGGAGAAAACAGAGTGAAACCTAAACAAGAAAATGGTTACTGCAAAGGAACGTTTTAACCTAGAAGAACGAATTTGGTGAGCCAAGTGGGATTGGTGTACTGATCATTAAATGGAGGTATCATCAAGATTGGGTGAAAAAATGTTTGCTGAGATTTCAGGAAACTCGTAGTTTTTTGGAAGCTTGGCAACCCCTTTCAATGAAAGGGATTCTCGTCAGTCTCTGGTTGGGGCTACTTCAATAGGACACAAACCATAGTGATCGAACTTGGAACTACATTATTGTGCCAAGTTTCAAAGAGCTAGCACACATCATGTTTGATTTAGAGTTCCAAGAACATGTATCCATATAGGAGAAAACAGTGTGAAACCTAAACATGAAAACGGTTCCTGCAAAGGAACGGTTTAAACTTGAAGAACGAAATTTGGTGAGCCAAGTGCGATTGGTGTACTGATCATTAAATGGAAGTATCATCAAGATTGGGTGTAAAAATGTTTGCTGAGATTTCAGGAAACTCGTAGTTTTTGGAAGCTTGGCAACCCCTTTCAATGAAAGGGATTCTCGTCAGTCTCTGGTTGGGGCTACTTCAATAGGACACAAACCATAGCGATAGAACTTGGAACTACATTATTGTACCAAGTTTCAAAGAGCTAGCACACATCCTGTTTGATTTAGAGTTCCAAGAACATGTATCCATATAGGAGAAAACAGAGTGAAACCTAAACATGAAAACGGTTCCTGCAAAGGAACGGTTTAACCTTGAAGAACGAAATTTGGTGAGCCAAGTGGGATTGGTGTACTGATCATTAAATGGAAGTATCATCAAGATTGGGTGAAAAAAGGTTTGCTAAGATTTCAGGAAACTCGTATTTTTTGGAAGCTTGGCAACCCCTTTCAATGAAAGGGATTCTCTTCAGTCTCTGCTTGGGGCTACTTCAATAGCACACAAACCATAGCGATAGAACTTGGAACTACTTTATTGTACCAAGTTTCAAAGAGCTAGCACAAACCGTGTTCTATTTTAAGTTCCAACTACATGTATCCATATAGGAGAAAACAGAGTGAAACCTAAACATGAAAACGGTTACTGCAAAGGAATAGTTTAACCTAGAAGAACGAAATTTAGTGAGCCAAGTGGGATTCGTGTACTGATCACTACCTGCATGTATCATCAAGATTGGGTGAAAAAATGTTTGCTGACATTTCAGGAAACTCGTAGTTTTTTGCAAGCTTGGCAACCCTTTTCAATGAAAGGGATTCTCGTCAGTCTCTGCTTGGGCCTACTTCAATAGGACACAAACTATAGCGATAGAACTTGGAACTACATTATTGTGCCAAGTTTCAAAAAGCTAGCACAAATCGTGTTTGATTTAGAGTTCCAACTACATGTATCCATATAGGAGAAAACAGAGTGAAACCTAAACAAGAAAATGGTTACTGCAAAGGAACGGTTTAACCTAGAAGAACGAAATTTGGTGAGCCAAGTGGGATTGGTGTACTGATCATTAAATGGAGGTATCATCAAGATTGGGTGAAAAAATGTTTGCTGAGATTTCAAGAAACTCGTAGTTTTTTGGAAGCTTGGCAACCCCTTTCAATGAAAGGGATTCTCGTCAGTCTCTGTTTGGGGCTACTTCAATAGGACACAAACCATAGCGATAGAACTTGGAACTACATTATTGTGCCAAGTTTCAAAGAGCTAGCACACATCCTGTTTGATTTAGAGTTCCAAGAACATGTATCCATATAGGAGAAAACAGAGTGAAACCGAAACATGAAAACGGTTCCTGCAAAGGAACGGTTTAACCTAGAAGAACGAAATTTGGTGAGCCAAGTGGGATTGGTGTACTGTTCATTAAATGGAAGTATCATCAAGATTGGGTGAAAAAATGTTTGCTGAGATTTCTGGAAACTCGTACTTTTTGGAAGCTTACCAAACCCTTTCAATGAAAGGGATTCTCTTCAGTCTCTGCTTGGGGCTACTTCAATAGCACACAAACCATAGCGATAGAACTTGGAACTACATTATTGTACCAAGTTTCAAAGAGCTAGCACAAACCGTGTTTGATTTTAAGTTCCAACTACATGTATCCATATAGGAGAAAACAGTTTGAAACCTAAACATGAAAACGGTTACTGCAAAGGAATAGTTTAACCTAGATGAACGAAATATAGTGAGCCAAGTGGGATTCGTGTACTGATCACTACCTGCATGTATCATCAAGATTGGGTGAAAAAATGTTTGCTGAGATTTCAGGAAACTCGTAGTTTTTTGGAAGCTTGGCAACCCTTTTCAATGAAAGGGATTCTCGTCAGTCTCTGCTTGGGCCTACTTCAATAGGACACAATCCATAGCGATAGAACTTGGAACTACATTATTGTGCCAAGTTTCAAAGAGCTAGCACAAACTGTGTTTGATTTAGAGTTCCAACTACATGTAGCCATATAGGAGAAAACAGAGTGAAACCTAAACATGAAAACGGTTACTGCAAAGGAACGGTTTAACCTAGAAGAACGAAATTTGGTGAGCCAAGTGGGATTGGTGTACTGATCAATAAATGGAACTATCATCAAGATTGGGTGAAAAAATGTTTGCTGAGATTTCAGGAAACTCGTAATTTTTTGGAAGCTTGCAACCCCTTTCAATGAAAGGGATTCTCGTCAGTCTCTGCTTGGGGCTACTACAATAGGACACAAACCATAGCGATAGAACTTGGAACTACATTACTGTGCCAAGTTTCAAAGAGCTAGCACACACCGTGTTTGATTTAGAGTTCCAACTACATGTATCCATATAGGAGAAAACAGAGTGAAACCTAAACAAGAAAATGGTTACTGCAAAGGAACGGTTTAACCTAGAAGAACGAAATTTGGTGAGCCAAGTGGGATTGGTGTACTGATCATTAAATGGAGGTATCATCAAGATTGGGTGAAAAAATGTTTGCTGAGATTTCAGGAAACTCGTAGTTTTTTGGAAGCTTGGCAACCCCTTTCAATGAAAGGGATTCTCGTCAGTCTCTGCTTGGGGCTACTTCAATAGGACACAAACCATAGTGATCGAACTTGGAACTACATTATTCTGCCAAGTTTCAAAGAGCTAGCACACATCCTGTTTGATTTAAAGTTCCAAGAACATGTATCCATATAGGAGAAAACAGAGTGAAACCTAAACATGAAAACGGTTCCTGCAAAGGAACGGTTTAACCTTGAAGAACGAAATTTGGTGAGCCAAGTGCGATTGGTGTACTGATCATTAAATGGAAGTATCATCAAGATTGGGTGAAAAAATGTTTGCTGAGATTTCAGGAAACTCGTAGTTTTTGGAAGCTTGGCAACCCCTTTCAATGAAAGGGATTCTCGTCAGTCTCTGGTTGGGGCTACTTCAATAGGACACAAACCATAGCAATAGAACTTGGAACTACATTATTGTGCCAAGTTTCAAAGAGCTAGCACACATCCTGTTTGATTTAGAGTTCCAAGAACATGTATCCATATAGGAGAAAACAGAGTGAAACCGAAACATGAAAACGGTTCCTGCAAAGGAACGGTTTAACCTAGAGAAACGAAATTTGGTGAGCCAAGTGGGATTGGTGTACTGTTCATTAAATGGAAGTATCATCAAGATTGGGTGAAAAAATGTTTGCTAAGATTTCAGGAAACTCGTAGTTTTTGGAAGCTTGGCAACCCCTTTCAATGAAAGGGATTCTCTTCAGTCTCTGCTTGGGGCTACTTCAATAGCACACAAACCATAGCGATAGAACTTGGAACTACATTATTGTACCATGTTTCAAAGAGCTAGCACAATCCGTGATTGATTTTAAGTTCCAACTACATGTATCCATATAGGAGAAAACAGAGTGAAACCTAAACATGAAAACGGTTACTGCAAATGAATAGTTTAACCTAGAAGAACGAAATTTAGTGAGCCAAGTGGGATTCGTGTACTGATCACTACCTGCAATTATCATCAAGATTCGGTGCAAAAATGTTTGCTGAGATTTCAGGAAACTCGTAGTTTTTTGGAAGCTTGGCAACCCTTTTCAATGAAAGTGATTCTCGTCAGTCTCTGCTTGGGCCTACTTCAATAGGACACAAACCATAGCGATAGAACCTCGAACTACATTATTGTGCCAAGTTTCAAAGAGCTAGCACAAACCGTGTTTGATTTAGAGTTCCAACTACATGTAGCTATATAGGAGAAAACAGAGTGAAACCTAAACAAGAAAATGGTTACTGCAAAGGAACGGTTTAACCTAGAAGAACGAAATTTGGTGAGCCAAGTGGGATTGGTGTACTGATCATTAAATGGAAGTATCATCAAGATTGGGTGAAAAAATGTTTGCTGAGATTTCAGGAAACTCGTAGTTTTGGAAGCTTGGCAACCCCTTTCAATGAAAGGGATTCTCGTCAGTCTCTGGTTGGGGCTACTTCAATAGGACACTAACCATAGCGATAGAACTTGGAACTACATTATTGTGCCAAGTTTCAAAGAGCTAGCACACATCCTGTTTGATTTAGAGTTCCAAGAACATGTATCCATATAGGAGAAAACAGAGTGAAACCGAAACATGAAAACGGTTCCTGCAAAGGAACGGTTTAACCTAGAAGAACGAAATTTGGTGAGCCAAGTGGGATTGGTGTACTGTTCATTAAATGGAAGTATCATCAAGATTGGGTGAAAAAATGTTTGCTGAGATTTCAGGAAACTCGTAGTTTTTGGAAGCTTGGCAACCCCTTTCAATGAAAGGGATTCTCGTCAGTCTCTGCTTGGTGCTACTAGAATAGGACACAAACCATAGCTATAGAACTTGGAACTACATTTTTGTGCCAAGTTTCAAAGAGCTAGCACACACCGTGTTTGATTTAGAGTTCCAACTACATGTATCCATATAGGAGAAAACAGAGTGAAACCTAAACAAGAAAATGGTTACTGCAAAGGAACGTTTTAACCTAGAAGAACGAATTTGGTGAGCCAAGTGGGATTGGTGTACTGATCATTAAATGGAGGTATCATCAAGATTGGGTGAAAAAATGTTTGCTGAGATTTCAGGAAACTCGTAGTTTTTTGGAAGCTTGGCAACCCCTTTCAATGAAAGGGATTCTCGTCAGTCTCTGGTTGGGGCTACTTCAATAGGACACAAACCATAGTGATCGAACTTGGAACTACATTATTGTGCCAAGTTTCAAAGAGCTAGCACACATCTTGTTTGATTTAGAGTTCCAAGAACATGTATCCATATAGGAGAAAACAGTGTGAAACCTAAACATGAAAACGGTTCCTGCAAAGGAACGGTTTAAACTTGAAGAACGACCTGCAAAGGAACGGTTTAAACTTGAAGAACGAAATTTGGTGAGCCAAGTGCGATTGGTGTACTGATCATTAAATGGAAGTATCATCAAGATTGGGTGTAAAAATGTTTGCTGAGATTTCAGGAAACTCGTAGTTTTTGGAAGCTTGGCAACCCCTTTCAATGAAAGGGATTCTCGTCAGTCTCTGGTTGGGGCTACTTCAATAGGACACAAACCATAGCGATAGAACTTGGAACTACATATTGTGCCAAGTTTCAAAGAGCTAGCACACATCCTGTTTGATTTAGAGTTCCAAGAACATGTATCCATATAGGAGAAAACAGAGTGAAAACCGAAACATGAAACGGTTCCTGCAAAGGAACGGTTTAACCTAGAGAAACGAATTTTGGTGAGCCAAGTGGGATTGGTGTACTGTTCATTAACTGGAAGTATCATCAAGATTGGGTGAAAAAATGTTTGCTAAGATTTCAGGAAACTCGTAGTTTTTGGAAGCTTGGCAACCCCTTTCAATGAAAGGGATTCTCGTCAGTCTCTGCTTGGGGCTACTTCAATAGGACACAAACCATAGCGATAGAACTTGGAACTACATTATTGTACCATGTTTCCAAAGAGCTAGCACAAACCGTGTTTGATTTTAAGTTCCAACTACATGTATCCATATAGGAGAAAACAGAGTGAAACCTAAACATGAAAACGGTTACTGCAAAGGAATAGTTTAACCTAGAAGAACGAAATTTGGTGAGCCAAGTGGGATTGGTGTACTGGTCATTAAGTGGAAGTATCATCAAGGTTGGGTGAAAAAATGTTTGCTGAGATTTCAGGAAACTCGTAGTTTTTTGGAAGCTTGGCAACCCCTTTCAGTGAAAGGGATTCTCGTCAGTCTCTGCTTGGGGCTACTTCAATAGGACACAACCATAGCGATAGAAATTCCAACTACATTATTGTGCCAAGTTTCAAAGAGCTAGAACCACACCGTGTTTGATTTAGCGTTCCAAGACCATGTATCCATATAGGAGTAAACAGAGTGAAACCTAAACATGAAAACGGTTACTGCAAAGGAATAGTTTAACCTAGAAGAACGAAATTTGGTGAGCCAAGTGGGATTGGTGTACTGATCATTAAATGGAAGTATATTCAAGATTGGGTAAAAGAAATGTTTGCTGAGAATTTCAGGAAACTCGTAGTTTTTGGAACCTTGGCAACCCCTTTCAATGAAAGGGATTCTCTTCAGTGTCTGCTTTGGGCTACTTCAATAGCACACAAACCATAGCGATAGAACTTGGAACTACATTATTGTGCCAAGTTTCAAAGAGCTAGCACACACCGTGTTTCATTTAGAGTTCCAAGAACATGTATCCATATAGGAGAAAACAGAGTAAAACCTAAACATGAAAACGGTTACTGCAAAGGAATAGTTTAACCTAGAAGAACGAAATTTAGTGAGCCAAGTGGGATTGGTGTACTGATCACTACCTGCATGTATCATCAAGATTGGGTGAAAAAATGTTTGCTGAGATTTCAGGAAACTCGTAGTTTTTTGGAAGCTTGGCAAACCTTTTCAATGAAAGGGATTCTCGTCAGTCTCTGCTTCGGGCTACTTCAAGAGGACACAAACCATAGCGATAGAACTTGGAACTACATTATTGTGCCAAGTTTCAAAGAGCTAGCACACACCGTTTTTGATTTAGAGTTCCAACTACATGTATCCATATAGGAGAAAACCAGAGTGAAACCTAAACATGAAAACGGTTACTGCAAAGGAACGGTTTAACCTAGAAGAACGAAATTTGGTGAGCCAAGTGGGATTGGTGTACTGATCATTAAATGGAAGTATCATCAAGATTGGGTGAAAAAATGTTTGCTGAGATTTCAGGAAACTCGTAGTTTTTTGGAAGCTTGGCAACCCTTTTCAATGAAAAGGGATTCTCGTCAGTCTCTGCTTGGGCCTACTTCAATAGGACACAAACCATAGCGATAGAACTGGAACTACATTATTGTGCCAAGTTTCAAAGAGCTAGCACAAACCGTGTTTGATTTAGAGTTCCAACTACATGTAGCCATAAAGGAGAAAACAGAGTGAAACCTAAACATGAAAACGGTTACTGCAAAGGAACGGTTTAACCTAGAAGAACGAAATTTGGTGAGCCAAGTGGGATTGGTGTACTGATCATTAAATGGAAGTATCATCAAGATTGGGTGAAAAAATGTTTGCTGAGATTCAGGAAACTCGTAGTTTTTTGGAAGCTTGGCAAGCCCTTTCAATGAAAGGGATTCTCGTCAGTGTCTGCTTGGGCTACTACAATAGGACACAAACCATAGCGATAGAACTTGGACCTACATTACTCTGCCAAGTTCAAAGAGCTAGCACACACCGTGTTTGATTTAGAGTTCCAACTACATGTATCCATATAGGAGAAAACAGAGTGAAAACTAAACAAGAAAATGGTTACTGCAAAGGAACGTTTAACCTAGAAGAACGAAATTTGGTGAGCCAAGTGGGATTGGTGTACTGTTCATTAAATGGAAGTATCATCAAGATTGGGTGAAAAAATGTTTGCTAAGATTTCAGGAAACTCGTATTTTTTGGAAGCTTGGCAACCCCTTTCAATGAAAGGGATTCTCGTCAGTCTCTGCTTGGGCTACTTCAATAGGACACAAACCATAGCGATAGAACTTGGAACTACATTATTGTACCATGTTTCAAAGAGCTAGCACAAACCGTGTTTGATTTTAAGTTCCAACTACATGTATCCATATAGGAGAAAACAGAGTGAAACCTAAACATGAAAACGGTTACTGCAAAGGAATAGTTTAACCTAGAAGAACGAAATTTAGTGAGCAAGTGGGATTCGTGTACTGATCACTACCTGCAATTATCATCAAGATTGGGTGAAAAAATGTTTGCTGAGATTTCAGGAAACTCGTAGTTTTTGGAAGCTTGGCAACCCCTTTCAATGAAAGGGATTCTCGTCAGTCTCTGCTTGGGGGCTACTTCAATAGCACACAAACCATAGTGATAGAACATGGACGTACATTATTGTGCAAAGTTTCAAAGACCTAGCACAAACCGGGTTTGATTTAGAGTTCCAACTACATGTATCCCTATAGGAGAAAACAGAATGAAACCTAAACATGAAAACGGTTTACTGCAAAGGAACGGTTTAAACTAGAAGAACGAAATTTGGTGAGCCAAGTGGGATTGGTGTACTGGTCATTAAGTGGAAGTATCATCAAGGTTGGGTGAAAAAATGTTTGCTGAGATTTCAGGAAACTCGTAGTTTTTTGGAAGCTTGGCAACCCCTTTCAGTGAAAGGGATTCTCGTCAGTCTCTGCTTGGGGCTACTTCAATAGGACACAAACCATAGCGATAGAAATTCCAACTACATTATTGTGCCAAGTTTCAAAGAGCTAGAACACACCGTGTTTGATTTAGAGTTCCAAGACCATGTATCCATATAGGAGTAAACAGAGTGAAACCTAAACATGAAAACGGTTCCTGCAAAGGAAACGGTTTAACCTAGAAGAATGAAATTTGGTGAGCCAAGTGGGATTGGTGTACTGATCATTAAATGGAAGTATATTCAAGATTGGGTAAAAGAAATGTTTGCTGAGATTTCAGGAAACTCGTAGTTTTTGGAACCTTGGCAACCCCTTTCAATGAAAGGGATTCTCTTCAGTGTCTGCTTTGGGCTACTTCAATACCACACAAACCATAGCGATAGAACTTGGAACTACATTATTGTGCCAAGTTTCAAAGAGCTAGCACAAACCGTGGTTTGATTTAGAGTTCCAACTACATGTATCCTTATAGGAGAAATCAGAGTGAAACCTAAACATGAAAACAGTTTCTGCAAAGGAACGGTTTAACCTAGAAGAAGGAAAATTGGTGAGCCAAGTGGGATTCGTGTACTGATAACTACCTGCAAGGATCATCAAGATTGGGTGAAAAAAATGTTTGCTGAGATTTCAGGAAACTCGTAGTTTTTTGGAAGCTTGGCAACCCCTATCAAGGAAAGTGATTCTCGTCAGTCTCTGCTTGTGGCTACTTCAATGGCACACAAACCATAGCGATAGAACTTGGAACTACATTATTGTGCCAAGTTTCAAAGAGCTAGCACAAACCGTGTTTGATTTAGAGTTCCAACTACATGTATCCATATAGGAGAAAACAGAGTGAAACCTAAACATGAAAACGGTTACTGCAAAGGAACGGTTTAACCTAGAAGAACGAAATTTGGTGAGCCAAGTGGGATTGAAGTACTGATCATTAAATGGAAGTATCATTAAGATTGGGTGAAAAAATGTGTGCTGAGATTTCAGGAAACTAGTTGTTTTTTGGAAGCTTGGCAACCCCTTTCAATGAAAGGGATTCTCGTCAGTCTCTGCTTGGGGCTACTTCAATAGCACACAAACCATAGCGATAAAACTTGGAACTACATTATTGTGCCAAGTTTCAAAGAGCTAGCACAAACCGTGTTTGATTTAGAGTTCCAACTACATGTATCCATATAGGAGAAAACAGAGTGAAACCTAAACTTGGAAAAACGGTTACTGCAAAGGAACTGAATATCCTAGAGGAAAGAAATTTTGGTGAGCCAAGTGGGATTCGTGTACTGATAAACTCCCTGCAAGGATCATCAAGTTTGGGTGAAAAATGTTTGCTGAGATTTCAGGAAACTCGTAGATTTTTGGAAGCTTGGCAACCCCTTTTCAAGGGAAAGTGATTCTCGTCAGTCTCTGCTTGTGGCT
>NW_027553135.1:0-45929 GCF_045843805.1 Urocitellus parryii
AAGAACGACATTTGGTGAGCCAAGTGGGATTGGTGTACTGATCATTACCTGCAAGTATCATCAAGATTGGGTGAAAAAAATATGTGCTGAGATTTCAGGAAACTCGTAGTTTTTTGGAAGCTTGGCAACATCTTTCAATGAAAGTGATTCTCGTCAGTCTCTGCTTGGGGCTACTTCAATAGGACACAAACCACATTGATAGAACTTGGAACTACATTATTGTGCCAAGTTTCAAAGAGCTAGCACAAACCGTGTTTGATTTAGAGTTCCAACTACATGTATCCATATAGGAGAAAATAGAGTGAAACCTAAACATGAAAACGGTTACTGCAAAGGAACGGTTTAAGCTAGAAGAACAAATTTGGTGAGCCAAGTGGGATTGGTGTACTTATCATTACCTGATAGTATCATCAAGATTGGGTGAAAAAATGTTTGCTGAGATTTCAGGAAACTCGTATTTTTTTGGAAGCTTGGCAACCCCTTTCAATGAAAGTGATTCTCGTCAGTCTCTGATTGGGGCTACTTCAATAGGAAACAAACCATAGCGATACAACATGGAACTACATTTTTGTGCCAAGTTTCAAATAGCTAGCACAAACCGTGTTTGATTTAGTGTTCCAACTACATGTATCCATATAGGAAAAAACAGAGTGAAACCTAAACCTGAAAAGGGTTACTGCAAGGGAACGGTTTAAGCTAGAAGAACGAAATTTGGTGAGCCAAGTGGGATTGCTGTACTGATCATTACCTGCAAGTATCATCAAGATTGGGTGAAAAAATGTTTGCTGAGATTTCAGGAAACTCATAGTTCTTTGGAAGCTTGGCAACCCCTTTCAATGAAAGTGATTCTCGTCAGTCTCTGCTTGGGGCTACTTCAATAGGACACAAACCATAGCGATAGAACTTGGAACTGCATGATTGTGCCAAGTTTCAAAGAGCTAGCACAAACCGTGTTTGATTTAGTGTTCCAAATACATGTATCCATATACGAAAAAACAGAGTGAAACCTAAAACTGAAAAGGTTTACTGCACAGGAATGGTTTAAGCTAGAAGAACGACATTTGGTGAGCCAAGTGGGATTGCTGTACTGGTCATTACCTGCAGTATCATCAAGATTGGATGAAAAAATGTTTGCTGAGATTTCAGGAAGCTCGTAGTTTTTTGGAAGCTTGGCAACCCCTTTCAATGAAAGTGATTGTCGTCAGTCTCTGCTTGGGGCTACTTCAATAGGAGACAAACCATAGCAACAGAACTTGGAACTACATGATTGTGCCAAGTTTCACAGAGCTAGCACAAACTGTGTTTGATTTAGAGTTCCAACTACATGTATCCATATAGGAGAAAACAGAGTGAAACCTAAACATGAAAAAGTTTACTGCAAAGGAACGGTTTAAGCGAGAAGAACGAAATTTGGTGAGCCAAGTGGGATTGGTGTACTGATCATTACATGCAAGTATCATCAAGATTGGGTGAAAAAATGTTTGCTGAGATTTCAGGAAACTCGTAGTTTTTTGGAAGCTTGGCAACCCCTTTCAATGAAAGTGATTCTCGTCAGTCTCTGCTTGGGGCTACTTCAATAGGTCACAAACCGTAGCGATAGTACTTGGAACTACATTATTGTGCCAAGTTTCAAAGAGCTAGCACCAACCGTGTTTGATTTAGAGTTCCAACTAAATGTATCCATATAGGAGAAAATAGAGTGAAACCAAAACATGAAAAGGGTTACTGCAAAGGATCGGTTTAAGCTAGAAGAACGAAATTTGGTGAGCCAAGTGTGATTGGTGTACTGATCATTACCTGCAAGTATCATCAAGATTGGGTAAAAAAATGTTTGCTGAGATTTCAGGAAACTCGTAGTTTTTTGGAAGCTTGGCAACCCCTTTCAATGAAAGTGATTCTCGTCAGTCTCTGCTTGGGGCTACTTCAATAGGACACAAACCATAGCGATAGAACTTGGAACTACATTATTGTGCCAAGTTTCAAAGAGCTAGCACAAACCGTGTTTGATTTAGAGTTCCAACTACATGTATCCATATAGGAGAAAATAGAGTGAAACAAAAACATGAAAAGGGTTACTACAAAGGAACGGTTTAAGATAGAAGAATGAAATTTGGTGAGCCAAGTGGGATTGTTGTCCTGATCACTACCTGCCAGTATCATCAAGATTGGGTGAAAAACTTTTGCTGAGATTTCAGGACACTCGTAGTTTTTTGGAAGCTTGGCAACCCCTTTCAATGAAAGTGATTTTCGTCAGTCTCTGCTTGGGGCTACTTCAATAGGACACAAACCATAGCGATAGAACTTGGAACAACATTATTGTGCCAAGTTTCAAAGAGCTAGCACAAACCGTGTTTGATTTAGAGTTCCAACTACATGTTTCCATATAGGAGAAAATAGAGTGAAACCTAAATATGAAAAGGGTTTACTGCAAAGGAACGGTTTAAACTAGAAGAACGACATTTGGTGAGCCAAGTGGGATTGGTGTACTGATCATTACCTGCAAGTATCATCAAGATTGGGTGAAAAAAATATGTGCTGAGATTTCAGGAAACTCGTAGTTTTTTGGAAGCTTGGCAACATCTTTCAATGAAAGTGATTCTCGTCAGTCTCTGCTTGGGGCTACTTCAATAGGACACAAACCACATTGATAGAACTTGGAACTACATTATTGTGCCAAGTTTCAAAGAGCTAGCACAAACCGTGTTTGATTTAGAGTTCCAACTACATGTATCCATATAGGAGAAAATAGAGTGAAACCTAAACATGAAAACGGTTACTGCAAAGGAACGGTTTAAGCTAGAAGAACGAAATTTGGTGAGCCAAGTGGGATTGGTGTACTGATCATTACCTGATAGTATCATCAAGATTGGGTGAAAAAATGTTTGCTGAGATTTCAGGAAACTCGTATTTTTTTGGAAGCTTGGCAACCCCTTTCAATGAAAGTGATTCTCGTCAGTCTCTGATTGGGGCTACTTCAATAGGAAACAAACCATAGCGATACAACATGGAACTACATTTTTGTGCCAAGTTTCAAATAGCTAGCACAAACCGTGTTTGATTTAGTGTTCCAACTACATGTATCCATATAGGAAAAAACAGAGTGAAACCTAAACCTGAAAAGGGTTACTGCAAGGGAACGGTTTAAGCTAGAAGAACGAAATTTGGTGAGCCAAGTGGGATTGCTGTACTGATCATTACCTGCAAGTATCATCAAGATTGGGTGAAAAAATGTTTGCTGAGATTTCAGGAAACTCATAGTTCTTTGGAAGCTTGGCAACCCCTTTCAATGAAAGTGATTCTCGTCAGTCTCTGCTTGGGGCTACTTCAATAGGACACAAACCATAGCGATAGAACTTGGAACTGCATGATTGTGCCAAGTTTCAAAGAGCTAGCACAAACCGTGTTTGATTTAGTGTTCCAAATACATGTATCCATATACGAAAAAACAGAGTGAAACCTAAACCTGAAAAGGTTTACTGCACAGGAATGGTTTAAGCTAGAAGAACGACATTTGGTGAGCCAAGTTTGATTGCTGTACTGGTCATTACCTGCAGTATCATCAAGATTGGATGAAAAAATGTTTGCTGAGATTTCAGGAAACTCGTAGTTTTTTGGAAGCTTGGCAACCCCTTTCAATGAAAGTGATTGTCGTCAGTCTCTGCTTGGGGCTACTTCAATAGGAGACAAACCATAGCAACAGAACTTGGAACTACATGATTGTGCCAAGTTTCACAGAGCTAGCACAAACCGTGTTTGATTTAGAGTTCCAACTACATGTATCCATATAGGAGAAAACAGAGTGAAACCTAAACATGAAAAAGTTTACTGCAAAGGAACGGTTTAAGCGAGAAGAACGAAATTTGGTGAGCCAAGTGGGATTGGTGTACTCATCATTACCTGCAAGTATCATCAAGATTTGGTGAAAAAATGTTTGCTGAGATTTGGAAACTCGTAGTTTTTTGGAAGCTTGGCAACCCCTTTCAATGTAAGTGATTATCGTCAGTCTCTGCTTGGGGCTACTTCAATAGGACTCAAACCATAGCGATAGAACTTGGAACTACATTATTGTGCCAAGTTTCAAAGAGCTAGCACAAACCGTGTTTGATTTAGAGTTCCAACTACATGTATCCATATAGGAGAAAACAGAGTGAAACCTAAACATGAAAAGGGTTACTGCAAATGAACGGTTTAACCTAGAAGAAGGAAATTTGGTGAGCCAAGTGGAATTGGTGTACTGATCATTACCTGCCAGTATCATCAAGATTGCGGGAAAAAATGTTTGCTCAAGTTTCACGAAATCGTAGTTTTTTGGAATCTTGGCAACCCCTTTCAATGAAAGTGATTCTGGTCAGTCTCTGCTTGGGGCTACTTCAATACAACACAAACCATAGCGATAGAACTTGGAACTACATTATTGTGCCAAGTTTCAAAGAGCTAGCACAAACCGTGTTTGATTTAGAGTTCCAAATACATGTATCCATATAGGAGAAAACAGAGTGAAACCTAAACATGAAAACGGTTACTGCAAAGGAACGGTTTAACCTAGAAGAACAAAATTTGGTGAGCCAAGTGGGATTGATGTACTTATCATTACCTGCCAGTATCATCAATTTTGGGTGAGAAAATGTTTGCTGAGATTTCAGGAAACTCGTAGATTTTTGGAAGCTTGGCAACCCGTTTCAATGAAAGTGATTCTTGTCAGTATCTGCTTTGGGCTACTTCAATAGGACACAAACCATAGCGATGGAACTTGGAACTACATGATTGTGCCAAGTTTCAAAGAGCTAGCACAAACCGTGTTTTATTTAGAGTTCCAACTACATATATCCATATAGAAGAAAACAGAGTGAAACCCAAAATGAAAACGGTTACTGCAAATTAACGGTTTAATCTAGAAGAACGAAATTTGGTGAGCCAAGTGGGATTGGTGTACTGATCATTACCTGCGAGTATCATCAAGATTGGGTGAAAAAATGTTTGCTGAGATTTCAGGAAACTCGTAGTTTTTTGGAAGCTTAGCAACAACTTTCAATGCAAGTGATTCTCGTCAGTCTCTGCTTGGGGCTACTTCAATAGGACACAAACCGTAGCGATAGAACTTGGAACTACATTATTGTGCCAAGTTTCAAAGAGCTAGCACAAACCATGTTTGATTTAGAGTTCCAACTACATGTATCCATATAGGAGAAAAGAGAGTGAAACCTAAACATGAAAACGGTTACTGCAAATGAACGGTTTAACCTAGAAAAACGAAATTTGGTGAGCCAAGTGGGATTGGTGTACTGATCATTACCTGCAAGTATCATCAAGATAGGGTGAAAAAATATTTGCTGAGATTTCCAGAAACTCGTAGTTTTTTGGAAGCTTGGCAACCTCTTTCAATGAAAGTGATTCTCGTCAGTCTCTGCTTGGGGCTACTTCCATAGGACACAAACCATAGCGATAGAACTTGGAACTACATTATTGTGCCAAGTTTCAAAGAGCTAGCACAAACCGTGTTTGATTTAGAGTTCCAACTACATGTATCCATATAGGAGAAAACAGAGTGAAACCTAAACATGAAAACGGTTACTGCAAAGGAACGGTTTAACCTAGAAGAACGAAATTTGGTGAGCCAAGTGGGATTGGTGTACTGATCATTACCTGCCAGTATCATCAAGATTGGGTGAAAAAAGGTTTGCTGAGATTTCAGGAAACTCGTAGATTTTTGGAAGCTTGGCAACCCCTTTCAATGAAAGAGATTCTCGTCAGTCTCTGCTTGTGGCTCCTTCAATAGGACACAAACAATAGCAATAGAACTTGGAACTACATGATTGTGCCAAGTTTCAAAGAACTAGCACAAACCGTGTTTGATTTACAGTTCCAAATACGTGTATCCATATAGGAGCAAAAAGAGTGAAACCTAAACATGAAAACGGTTACTGCAAAGGAAAGGTTTAAGCTAGAAGAACGACATTTGGTGAGCCAAGTGGGATTGGTGTACCTATCATTACATTCCAGTATCATCAATATTGGGTGAAAAAATGTTTGCTGAGATTTCAGGATACTCGTAGTTTTTTGGAAGCTTGGCAACCCCTTTCAATGATAGCGATTCTCGTCAGTCTCTGCTTGGGGCTACTTCAATAGGATACAAACCATAGCGATAGAACTTGGAACTACATTATTGTGCCAAGTTTCAAAGAGCTAGCACAAACCATGTTTGATTCAGAGTTCCAACTACATGTATGCATATAGGAGCAAACGGAGTGAAACCTAAACATGAAAACGGTTACTGCATACGAATGGTTTAACCTAGAACAACAAAATTTGGTGAGCCAAGTGGGATTGGTGTACTGATCATTACCTGCCAGTATCATCAAGATTGGGTGAAAAAATGTTTGCTGAGATTTCAGGAAACTCGTAGTTTTTTGGAAGCTTGGCAACCCCTTTCAATGAAAGTGATTCTCATCAGTCTCTGTTTAGGGCTACTTCAATAGGACACAAACCATAGCGATAGAACTTGGAACTACATTATTGTGCCAAGTTTCAAAGAGCTAGCACAAACCGTGTTTGATTTAGAGTTCCAACTACATGTATCCATATAGGAAAAAACAGAATGAAACCTAAATCTGAAAAGGGTTACTGCAAAGGAACTGTTTAAGCTAGAAGAACGAAATTTGGAGAGCCAAGTGGGATTGTTGTACTGATCATTACCTGCATGTATCATCAAGATTGGGTGAAAAAATGTTTGCTGAGATTTCAAGAAACTCGTAGTTTTTTGGAAGATTGGCCACCCCTTTCAATGAAAGTGATTCTCGTCAGTCTCTGCTTGGGGCTACTACAATAGGACACAAGCCAAGCGATAGAACTTGGAACTACATTATTGTGCCAAGTTTCAAAGAGCTAGCACAAACCATGTTTGATTTAGAGTTCCAACTACATGTATCCATATAGGAGAAAACAGAGTGAAACCTAAACATGAAAACGGTTACTGCAAAGGAACGGTTTAACCTAGAAGAACGAAATTTGGTGAGCCAAGTGGGATTGGTGTACTGATCATTACCTGCCAGTATCATCAAGATTGGGTGAAAAAATGTTTGCTGAGATTTCAGGAAACTCGTAGTTTTTTGGAAGCTTGGCAACCCCTTTCAATGAAAGAGATTCTCGTCAGTCTCTGCTTGTGGCTACTTCAATAGGACACAAACAATAGCAATAGAACTTGGAACTACATGATTGTGCCAAGTTTCAAAGAACTAGCACAAACCGTGTTTGATTTACAGTTCCAAATACATGTATCCATATAGGAGCAAAAAGAGTGAAACCTAAACATGAAAACGGTTACTGCAAAGGAAAGGTTTAAGCTAGAAGAACGACATTTGGTGAGCCAAGTGGGATTGGTGTACCTATCATTACATGCCAGTATCATCAATATTGGGTGAAAAAATGTTTGCTGAGATTTCAGGATACTCGTAGTTTTTTGGAAGCTTGGCAACCCCTTTCAATGATAGCGATTCTCGTCAGTCTCTGCTTGGGGCTACTTCAATAGGACACAAACCATAGCGATAGAACTTGGAACTACATTATTGTGCCAAGTTTCAAAGAGCTAGCACAAACCATGTTTGATTCAGAGTTCCAACTACATGTATGCATATAGGAGCAAACGTAGTGAAACCTAAACATGAAAACGGTTACTGCAAAGGAACGGTTTAAGCTAGAAGAACGAAATTTGGTGAGCCAAGTGGGATTGGTGTACTGATCATTACCTGCCAGTATCATCAAGATTGGGTGAAAAAAGGTTTGCTGAGATTTCAGGAAACTCGTAGTTTTTTGGAAGCTTGGCAACCCCTTTCAATGAAAGAGATTCTCGTCAGTCTCTGCTTGTGGCTACTTCAATAGGACACAAACAATAGCAATAGAACTTGGAACTACATGATTGTGCCAAGTTTCAAAGAACTAGCACAAACCGTGTTTGATTTACAGTTCCAAATACATGTATCCATATAGGAGCAAACGGAGTGAAACCTAAACATGAAAACGGTTACTGCATACGAATGGTTTAACCTAGAAGAACAAAATTTGGTGAGCCAAGTGGGATTGGTGTACTGATCATTACCTGCCAGTATCATCAAGATTGGGTGAAAAAATGTTTGCTGAGATTTCAGGAAACTCGTAGTTTTTTGGAAGCTTGGCAACCCCTTTCAATGAAAGTGATTCTCATCAGTCTCTGTTTAGGGCTACTTCAATAGGACACAAACCATAGCGATAGAACTTGGAACTACATTATTGTGCCAAGTTTCAAAGTGCTAGCACAAACCGTGTTTGATTTAGAGTTCCAACTACATGTATCCATATAGGAGAAAACAGAGTGAAACCTAAACATGAAAACGGTTACTGCAAAGGAACGGTTTAACCTAGAAGAACGAAATTTGGTGAGCCAAGTGGGATTGGTGTACTGATCATTACCTGCCAGTATCATCAAGATTGGGTGAAAAAATGTTTGCTGAGATTTCAGGAAACTCGTAGTTTTTTGGAAGCTTGGCAACCCCTTTCAATGAAAGAGATTCTCGTCAGTCTTTGCTTGTGGCTACTTCAATAGGACACAAACAATAGCAATAGAACTTGGAACTACATGATTGTGCCAAGTTTCAAAGAACTAGCACAAACCGTGTTTGATTTACAGTTCCAAATACATGTATCCATATAGGAGCAAAAAGAGTGAAACCTAAACATGAAAACGGTTACTGCAAAGGAAAGGTTTAAGCTAGAAGAACGACATTTGGTGAGCCAAGTGGGATTGGTGTACCTATCATTACATGCCAGTATCATCAATATTGGGTGAAAAAATGTTTGCTGAGATTTCAGGATACTCGTAGTTTTTTGGAAGCTTGGCAACCCCTTTCAATGATAGCGATTCTCGTCAGTCTCTGCTTGGGGCTACTTCAATAGGACACAAACCATAGCGATAGAACTTGGAACTACATTATTGTGCCAAGTTTCAAAGAGCTAGCACAAACCATGTTTGATTCAGAGTTCCAACTACATGTATGCATATAGGAGAAAACAGAGTGAAACCTAAACATGAAAACGGTTACTGCATACGAATGGTTTAACCTAGAAGAACAAAATTTGGTGAGCCAAGTGGGATTGGTGTACTGATCATTACCTGCCAGTATCATCAAGATTGGGTGAAAAAATGTTTGCTGAGATTTCAGGAAACTCGTAGTTTTTTGGAAGCTTGGCAACCCCTTTCAATGAAAGTGATTCTCATCAGTCTCTGTTTAGGGCTACTTCAATAGGACACAAACCATAGCGATAGAACTTGGAACTACATTATTGTGCCAAGTTTCAAAGAGCTAGCACAAACCGTGTTTGATTTAGAGTTCCAACTACATGTATCCATATAGGAAAAAACAGAATGAAACCTAAATCTGAAAAGGGTTACTGCAAAGGAACTGTTTAAGCTAGAAGAACGAAATTTGGAGAGCCAAGTGGGATTGTTGTACTGATCATTACCTGCATGTATCATCAAGATTGGGTGAAAAAATGTTTGCTGAGATTTCAAGAAACTCGTAGTTTTTTGGAAGATTGGCAACCCCTTTCAATGAAAGTGATTCTCGTCAGTCTCTGCTTGGGGCTACTACAATAGGACACAAGCCAAGCGATAGAACTTGGAACTACATTATTGTGCCAAGTTTCAAAGAGCTAGCACAAACCATGTTTGATTCAGAGTTCCAACTACATGTATGCATATAGGAGCAAACGGAGTGAAACCTAAACATGAAAACGGTTACTGCATACGAATGGTTTAACCTAGAAGAACAAAATTTGGTGAGCCAAGTGGGATTGGTGTACTGATCATTACCTGCCAGTATCATCAAGATTGGGTGAAAAAATGTTTGCTGAGATTTCAGGAAACTAGTAGTTTTTTGGTCGCTTGGCAACCCCTTTCAATGAAAGTCATTCTCCTCTGTTTCTGCTTGGGGCTACTTCCATATGACACAAACCATAGGGATAGAACTTGGAACTACATTATTGTGCCAAGTTTCAAAAAGCTAGCACAAACCGTGTTTGATTTAGAGTTCCAACTACATGTAACCATATAGGAGAAAACAGAGTGAAACCTAAACATGGAAACGGTTACTGCAAAGGAACGGTTTAACCTAGAAGAACGAAATTTGTTGAGCCAAGTGGGATTGGTGTACTGATCATTACCTGCAAGTATCATCAAGATTGGTTGAAAAAATGTACGCTGAGATTTCAGGAAACTCGTAGTTTTTTGGAAGCTTGGCAACCCCTTTCAATAAAAGTGATTCTCGTCAGTCTCTGCTTGGGGCTACTTCCATAAGACACAAACCATAGCGATACAACTTGGAACTACATTATTGTGCCACGTTTCAAAGAGCTAGCACAAACTGTGTTTGATTTAGAGTTCCAAATACATGTAACCATATAGGAGAAAACAGAGTGAAACCTAAACATGAAAACGGTTACTGCAAAGGAACGGTTTAACCTAGAAGAACGAAATTTGGTGAGCCAAGTGGGATTGGTGTACTGATGATTACCTGCCAGTATCATCAAGATTGGGTGAAAAAATGTTTGCTGAGATTTCAGGAAACTCGTAGTTTTTTGGAAGCTTGGCAACCCCTTTCAATGAAAGTGATTATCGTCAGTCTCTGCTTGGGGCTACTTCAATAGGACACAAACCATAGCCATAGAACTTGGAACTACATTATTGTGCCAAGTTTCAAAGAGCTAGCACAAACCGTGTTTGATTTAGAGTTCCAAATACATGTATCCATATAGGAGAAAACAGAGTGAAACCTAAACATGAAAACGGTTACTGCAAACAACGGTTTAACCTAGAAGAACGAAATTTGGTGAGCCAAGTTGGATTGGTGTACTGATCATTACCTGCATGTATCATCAAGATCGGGTTGAAAATTGTTTGCTGAGATTTCAGGAAACTCGTAGTTTTTTGAAGCTTGGCAACCCCTTTAAATGCAAGTGATTCTCGTCTGTCTCTGCTTGGGGCTACTTCAATAGGACACAAACCATAGCGATAGAAGTTGGAACTACATTATTGTGCCAAGTTTCAAAGAGCTAGCACAAACCGTGTTTGATTTAGATTTCCAACTACATGTATCCATATAGGAGAAAACAGAGTGAAACCTAAACATGAAAACGGTTACTGCAAAGGAACGGTTTAACCTAGAAGAACGAAATTTGGTGAGCCAAGTGGGATTGGTGTACTGATCATTACCTGCAAGTATCATCAAGATTGGGTGAAAAAATGTTTGCTGAGATTTCAGGAAACTCGTAGTTTTTTGGAAGCTTGGGAACCCCTTTCAATGAAAGTGATGCTCGTCAGTCTCTGCTTGGGGCTACTTCAATAGGACACAAACCATAGCGATACAACTTGGAACTGCATTATTGTGCCAAGTTTCAAAGAGCTAGCACAAACCGTGTTTGATTTAGAGTTCTAACTACATGTATCCATATAGGAGAAAACAGAGTGAAACCTAAACATGAAAACGGTTACTGCAAAGGAACGGTTAAACCTAGAAGAACGAAATTTGGTGAGCCAAGTGGGATTGGTGTACTCATCATTATCTGCAAGTATCATCAAGATTGGGTGCAAAAATGTTCGCTGAGATTTCAGGAAACTGGTATTTTTTTGGAAGCTTGGCAACCCCTTTCAGTGAAAGTGATTCTCGTCACTCTCTGCTTGGGGCAACTTCCATAGGACACAAACCATAGCGATAGAACTTGGAACTACATTATTGTGCCAAGTTTAAAGAGCTAGCACAAACCGTATTTGATTTAGAGTTCCAACTACATGTATCCAAATAGGAAAAAACAGAATGAAAACTAAACATGAAAACGGTTACTGCAAAGGAACTGTTTAACCTAGAAGAACGGAATTTGGTGAGCCAAGTGGGATTGGTGTACTGATCATTACCTGAAGTATCATCAAGATTGGGTGAAAAAATGTTTGCTGTGATTTCAGGAAACTGGTAGTTTTTTGGAAGCTTGGCAACCCCTTTCAATGCAAGTGATTCTCGTCAGTCTCTGCTTGGGGCTACCTAAGTAGGACACAAACCATAGCGATAGAACTTGGAACTACATTATTGTGCCAAGTTTCAAAGAGCTAGCACAAACCGTGTTTGATTTAGAGTTCCAAATACATGTACCCATATAAGAGAAAACAGAGTGAAACCTAAACATGAAAACGGTTACTGCAAAGTACGGTTTAACCTAGAAGAACGAAATTTGGTGAGCCAAGTGGAATTGGTGTACTGATCATTACCTGCAAGTATCATCAAGATTGGGTGAAAAAATGTTTGCTGAAATTTCAGGAAACTCGTAGTTTTTTGGAAGCTTGGCAACCCCTTTCAGTGAAAGTGATTCTCCTCACTCTCTGCTTGGGGCAACTTCCATAGGACACAAACCATAGCGATAGAACTTGGAACTACATTATTGTGCCAAGTTTAAAGAGCTAGCACAAACCGTGTTTGATTTAGAGTTCCAACTACATGTATCCAAATAGGAAAAAACAGAGTGAAACCTAAAAATGAAAACGGTTTCTGCAAAGGAATGGTTTAACCTAGAAGAACGAAATTTAGTGAGCCAAGTGGGATTGGTGTACTGATAATTACCTGCAAGTATCATCAAGATTGGGTGAAAAAATGTTTGCTGAGATTTCAGGAAACTCGTAGTTTTTTGGAAGCTTGGGAACCCCTTTCAATGAAAGTGATGCTCGTCAGTCTCTGCTTGGGGCTACTTCAATAGGACACAAACCATAGCGATACAACTTGGAACTACATTATTGTTCCACGTTTCAAAGAGGTAGCACAAATCGTGTTTGATTTAGAGTTCTAAATACATGTATCCATATAGGAGAAAACAGAGTGAAACCTAAACATGAAAACGGTTACTGCAAAGGAACGGTTAAACCTAGAAGAACGAAATTTGGTGAGCCAAGTGGGATTGGTGTACTGATCATTACCTGCAAGTATCATCAAGATTGGGTGAAAAAATGTTTGCTGAGATTTCAGGAAACTCGTAGTTTTTTGGAAGCTTGGCAACCCCTTTCAGTGAAAGTGATTCTCGTCACTCTCTGCTTGGGGCAACTTTCATAGGACACAAACCATAGCGATAGAACTTGGAACTACATTATTGTGCCAAGTTGAAAGAGCTAGCACAAACCGTGTTTGATTTAGAGTTCCAACTACATGTATGCAAATAGGAAAAAACAGAGTGAAAACTAAACATGAAAACGGTTACTGCAAAGGAACGGTTTAACCTAGAAGAACGAAATTTGGTGAGCCAAGTGGGATTTTTGTACTGATCATTACCTGAAGTATCATCAAGATTGGGTGAAAAAATGTTTATGTGATTTCAGGAAACTGGTAGTTTTTTGGAAGCTTGGCAACCCCTTTCAATGCAAGTGATTCTCGTCAGTCTCTGCTTGGGGCTACTTAAGTAGGACACAAACCATAGCGATAGAACTTGGAACTATATTATTGTGCCAAGTTTCAAAGACCTAGCACAAACCGTGTTTGATTTAGAGTTCCAACTACATGTACCATATAGGAGAAAACAGAGTGAAACGTAAACATGAAAACGGTTTCTGCAAAGGAACGGTTTAACCTAGAAGAACGAAATTTGGTGAGCCAAGTGGGATTGGTGTACTGATAATTACCTGCAAGTATCATCAAGATTGGGTGAAAAAATGTACGCTGAGATTTCAGGAAACTCGTAGTTTTTTGGAAGCTTGGCAACCCCTTTCAAAGAAAGTGATTCTCGTAAGTCCCTGCTTGGGGCTGCTTCAATAGGACAGAAACCATAGCGATACAACTTGGAACTACATTATTGTGCCACGTTTCAAAGAGCTAGCACAAACTGTGTTTGATTTAGAGTTCCAAATACATGTATCCATGTAGGAGAAAACAGAGTGAAACCTAAACATGAAAAAGCTTACTGCAAACGAACGGTTTAACCTAGAAGAACGAAATTTGGTGAGCCAAGTGGGACTGTTGTACTGATCAATACCTGCAAGTATCATCAAGATTGGGTGAAAAAATTGTTTGCTGAGATTTCAGGAAACTGGTAGTTTTTTGGAAGCTTGGCAACCCCTTTCAATGCACGTGATTCTCGTCAGTCTCTGCTTGGGGCTACTTCAGTAGTACACAAACCATAGCGATAAAACTTGGAACTACATTATTGTGCCAAGTTTCAAAGAGCTAGCACGAACTGTGTTTGATTTAGAGTTCCAACTACATGTATCCAGATAAGAGAAAACAGGGTGAAACCTAAACATGAAAACGGTTACTGCAAAGAAACGGTTTAACCTAGAAGAACGAAATTTGGTGAGAAATTGGGATTGGTATACTGATCATTACCTGCAAGTATCATCAGATTGGGTGCAAAAATGTTTGCTGAGATTTCAGGAAACTCGTATTTTTTTTGAAGCTTGGCAACCCCTTTCAGTGCAAGTGATTCTCCTCAGTCTCTGCTTGGGGCTACTTCAGTAGGACACTAACCGTAGCGATAGAACTTGGAACTACATTATTGTGCCAAGTTTCAAAGAGCTAGCACAAACCTTGTTTGATTTAGAGTTCCAACTACATGTATCCATATAGGAGAAAACAGAGTGAAACCTAAACATCAAAACGGTTCCTGCAAAGGAACCGTTTAACCTAGAAGAACGAAATTTGGTGAGCCAAGTGGGATTGGTGTACTGATCATTACCTGCAAGTATCATCAAGATTGGGTGAAAAAATGTTTGCTGAGATTTCAGGAAACTCGTATTTTTTTGGAAGCTTGGCAACCCCTTTCAATGAAAGTGATTCTCGTCAGTCTCTGATTGGGGCTACTTCAATAGGAAACAAACCATAGCGATACAACATGGAACTACATTTTTGTGCCAAGTTTCAAATAGCTAGCACAAACCGTGTTTGATTTAGTGTTCCAACTACATGTATCCATATAGGAAAAAACAGAGTGAAACCTAAACCTGAAAAGGGTTACTGCAAGGGAACGGTTTAAGCTAGAAGAACGAAATTTGGTGAGCCAAGTGGGATTGCTGTACTGATCATTACCTGCAAGTATCATCAAGATTGGGTGAAAAAATGTTTGCTGAGATTTCAGGAAACTCATAGTTCTTTGGAAGCTTGGCAACCCCTTTCAATGAAAGTGATTCTCGTCAGTCTCTGCTTGGGGCTACTTCAATAGGACACAAACCATAGCGATAGAACTTGGAACTGCATGATTGTGCCAAGTTTCAAAGAGCTAGCACAAACCGTGTTTGATTTAGTGTTCCAAATACATGTATCCATATACGAAAAAACAGAGTGAAACCTAAACCTGAAAGGTTTACTGCACAGGAATGGTTTAAGCTAGAAGAACGACATTTGGTGAGCCAAGTTTGATTGCTGTACTGGTCATTACCTGCAGTATCATCAAGATTGGATGAAAAAATGTTTGCTGAGATTTCAGGAAACTCGTAGTTTTTTGGAAGCTTGGCAACCCCTTTCAATGAAAGTGATTGTCGTCAGTCTCTGCTTGGGCTACTTCAATAGGAGACAAACCATAGCAACAGAACTTGGAACTACATGATTGTGCCAAGTTTCACAGAGCTAGCACAAACCGTGTTTGATTTAGAGTTCCAACTACATGTATCCATATAGGAGAAAACAGAGTGAAACCTAAACATGAAAAAGTTTACTGCAAAGGAACGGTTTAAGCGAGAAGAACGAAATTTGGTGAGCCAAGTGGGATTGGTGTACTCATCATTACCTGCAAGTATCATCAAGATTTGGTGAAAAAATGTTTGCTGAGATTTGGAAACTCGTAGTTTTTTGGAAGCTTGGCAACCCCTTTCAATGTAAGTGATTATCGTCAGTCTCTGCTTGGGGCTACTTCAATAGGACTCAAACCATAGCGATAGAACTTGGAACTACATTATTGTGCCAAGTTTCAAAGAGCTAGCACAAACCGTGTTTGATTTAGAGTTCCAACTACATGTATCCATATAGGAGAAAACAGAGTGAAACCTAAACATGAAAAGGGTTACTGCAAATGAACGGTTTAACCTAGAAGAAGGAAATTTGGTGAGCCAAGTGGAATTGGTGTACTGATCATTACCTGCCAGTATCATCAAGATTGCGGGAAAAAATGTTTGCTCAAGTTTCACGAAATCGTAGTTTTTTGGAATCTTGGCAACCCCTTTCAATGAAAGTGATTCTGGTCAGTCTCTGCTTGGGGCTACTTCAATACAACACAAACCATAGCGATAGAACTTGGAACTACATTATTGTGCCAAGTTTCAAAGAGCTAGCACAAACCGTGTTTGATTTAGAGTTCCAAATACATGTATCCATATAGGAGAAAACAGAGTGAAACCTAAACATGAAAACGGTTACTGCAAAGGAACGGTTTAACCTAGAAGAACAAAATTTGGTGAGCCAAGTGGGATTGATGTACTTATCATTACCTGCCAGTATCATCAATTTTGGGTGAGAAAATGTTTGCTGAGATTTCAGGAAACTCGTAGATTTTTGGAAGCTTGGCAACCCGTTTCAATGAAAGTGATTCTTGTCAGTATCTGCTTTGGGCTACTTCAATAGGACACAAACCATAGCGATGGAACTTGGAACTACATGATTGTGCCAAGTTTCAAAGAGCTAGCACAAACCGTGTTTTATTTAGAGTTCCAACTACATATATCCATATAGAAGAAAACAGAGTGAAACCCAAAATGAAAACGGTTACTGCAAATTAACGGTTTAATCTAGAAGAACGAAATTTGGTGAGCCAAGTGGGATTGGTGTACTGATCATTACCTGCGAGTATCATCAAGATTGGGTGAAAAAATGTTTGCTGAGATTTCAGGAAACTCGTAGTTTTTTGGAAGCTTAGCAACAACTTTCAATGCAAGTGATTCTCGTCAGTCTCTGCTTGGGGCTACTTCAATAGGACACAAACCGTAGCGATAGAACTTGGAACTACATTATTGTGCCAAGTTTCAAAGAGCTAGCACAAACCATGTTTGATTTAGAGTTCCAACTACATGTATCCATATAGGAGAAAAGAGAGTGAAACCTAAACATGAAAAAGCTTACTGCAAACGAACGGTTTAACCTAGAAGAACGAAATTTGGTGAGCCAAGTGGGATTGGTGTACTGATAATTACCTGCAAGTATCATCAAGATTGGGTGAAAAAATGTACGCTGAGATTTCAGGAAACTCGTAGTTTTTTGGAAGCTTGGCAACCCCTTTCAAAGAAAGTGATTCTCGTAAGTCCCTGCTTGGGGCTGCTTCAATAGGACAGAAACCATAGCGATACAACTTGGAACTACATTATTGTGCCACGTTTCAAAGAGCTAGCACAAACTGTGTTTGATTTAGAGTTCCAAATACATGTATCCATGTAGGAGAAAACAGAGTGAAACCTAAACATGAAAAAGCTTACTGCAAACGAACGGTTTAACCTAGAAGAACGAAATTTGGTGAGCCAAGTGGGACTGTTGTACTGATCAATACCTGCAAGTATCATCAAGATTGGGTGAAAAATTGTTTGCTGAGATTTCAGGAAACTGGTAGTTTTTTGGAAGCTTGGCAACCCCTTTCAATGCACGTGATTCTCGTCAGTCTCTGCTTGGGGCTACTTCAGTAGTACACAAACCATAGCGATAAAACTTGGAACTACATTATTGTGCCAAGTTTCAAAGAGCTAGCACGAACTGTGTTTGATTTAGAGTTCCAACTACATGTATCCAGATAAGAGAAAACAGGGTGAAACCTAAACATGAAAACGGTTACTGCAAAGAAACGGTTTAACCTAGAAGAACGAAATTTGGTGAGAAATTGGGATTGGTATACTGATCATTACCTGCAAGTATCATCAGATTGGGTGCAAAAATGTTTGCTGAGATTTCAGGAAACTCGTATTTTTTTTGAAGCTTGGCAACCCCTTTCAGTGCAAGTGATTCTCCTCAGTCTCTGCTTGGGGCTACTTCAGTAGGACACTAACCGTAGCGATAGAACTTGGAACTACATTATTGTGCCAAGTTTCAAAGAGCTAGCACAAACCTTGTTTGATTTAGAGTTCCAACTACATGTATCCATATAGGAGAAAACAGAGTGAAACCTAAACATCAAAACGGTTCCTGCAAAGGAACCGTTTAACCTAGAAGAACGAAATTTGGTGAGCCAAGTGGGATTGGTGTACTGATCATTACCTGCAAGTATCATCAAGATTGGGTGAAAAAATGTTTGCTGAGATTTCAGGAAACTCGTAGTTTTTTGGAAGCTTGGCAACCCCTTTCAGTGAAAGTGATTCTCGTCACTCTCTGCTTGGGGCAACTTTCATAGGACACAAACCATAGCGATAGAACTTGGAACTACATTATTGTGCCAAGTTGAAAGAGCTAGCACAAACCGTGTTTGATTTAGAGTTCCAACTACATGTATGCAAATAGGAAAAAACAGAGTGAAAACTAAACATGAAAACGGTTACTGCAAAGGAACGGTTTAACCTAGAAGAACGAAATTTGGTGAGCCAAGTGGGATTTTTGTACTGATCATTACCTGAAGTATCATCAAGATTGGGTGAAAAAATGTTTATGTGATTTCAGGAAACTCGTAGTTTTTTGGAAACTTGGCAACCCCTTTCAATGCAAGTGATTCTCGTCAGTCTCTGCTTGGGGCTACTTAAGTAGGACACAAACCATAGCGATAGAACTTGGAACTATATTATTGTGCCAAGTTTCAAAGACCTAGCACAAACCGTGTTTGATTTAGAGTTCCAAATACATGTACCATATAGGAGAAAACAGAGTGAAACCTAAACATGAAAAAGCTTACTGCAAAGGAACGGTTTAAGCTAGAAGAACAAATTTGGTGAGCCAAGTGGGATTGGTGTACTGATCATTACCTGCCAGTATCATCAAGATTGGGTGAAAAAATGTTTGCTGAGATTTCAGGAAACTCGTAGTTTTTTGGAAGCTTGGCAACCCCTTTCAATGAAAGTGATTCTCATCAGTCTCTGTTTAGGGCTACTTCAATAGGACAAAAACCATAGCGATAGAACTAGGAACTACATTATTGTGCCAAGTTTCAAAGAGCTAGCACAAACCGTGTTTGATTTAGAGTTCCAACTACATGTATCCATATAGGAAAAAACAGAATGAAACCTAAATCTGAAAAGGGTTACTGCAAAGGAACTGTTTAAGCTAGAAGAACGAAATTTGGAGAGCCAAGTGGGATTGTTGTACTGATCATTACCTGCATGTATCATCAAGATTGGGTGAAAAAATGTTTGCTGAGATTTCAAGAAACTCGTAGTTTTTTGGAAGATTGGCAACCCCTTTCAATGAAAGCGATTCTCGTCAGTCTCTGCTTGGGGCTACTACAATAGGACACAAGCCAAGCGATAGAACTTGGAAACTACATTATTGTGCCAAGTTTCAAAGAGCTAGCACAAACCATGTTTGATTTAGGGTTCCAACTACATGTATCCATATAGGAGAAAACAGAGTGAAACCTAAACATGAAAACGGTTACTGCAAAGGAACGGTTTAAGCTAGAAGAACGAAATTTGGTGAGCCAAGTGGGATTGGTGTACTGATCATTACCTGCCAGTATCATCAAGATTGGGTGAAAAAAGGTTTGCTGAGATTTCAGGAAACTCGTAGATTTTTGGAAGCTTGGCAACCCGTTTCAATGAAAGTGATTCTCGTCAGTCTCTGCTTGGGGCTACTTCAATAGGACACAAAAAATAGCTATAGAACTTGGAACTACATTATTGTGCCAAGTTTCAAAGAGCTAGCACAAACCTTGTTTGATTTAGAGTTCCAACTACATGTATCCATATAGGAAAAAACAGAATGAAACCTAAACTTGAAAAGGGTTACTGCAAAGGAACTGTTTAAGCTACAAGAACGAAATTTGGAGAGCCAAGTGGGATTGGTGTACTGATCATTATCTGCATGTATCCATCAAGATTGGGTGAAAAAATGTTTGCTGAGATTTCAGGAAACTCGTAGTCTTTTGGAAGCTTGGCAACCCTTTTCAATGAAAGTGATTCTCGTCAGTCTCTGCTTGGGGCTACTTCAATAGGACACAAAACGTAGCGATAGAACTTGGAACTACATTATTGTGCCAAGTTTCAAAGAGCTAGCACGAACCGTGTTTGATTTAGAGTTCCAACTACATGTATCCATATAGGAGAAAATAGAGTGAAACCTAAACATGAAAAGGGTTACTGCAAAGGAACGGTTTTTAGCTAGAAGAACGAAATTTGGTGAGCCAAGTGGGATTGGTGTATTGATCATTACCTGCGAGTATCATCAAGATTGGGTGAAAAAATGTTTGCTGAGATTTCAGGAAACTCGTAGTTTATTGGAAGCTTAGCAAACCCTTTCAATGAAAGTGATTCTCGTCAGTCTCTGCTTGGGGCTACTTCAATAGGACACAAACCGTAGCGATACAACTTGGAACTACATTATTGTGCCAAGTTTCAAAGAGCTAGCACAAACCATGTTTGATTTAGAGTTCCAACTACATGTATCCATATAGGAGAAAAGAGAGTGAAACCTAAACATGAAAACGGTTACTGCAAATGAACGTTTTAACCTAGAAAAACGAAATTTGGTGAGCCAAGTGGGATTGGAGTACTGATCATTACCTGCCAGTATCATCAAGATTGGTTGAAAAAAAGTTTGCTGAGATTTCAGGAAACTCATAGTTCATTGGAAGCTTGGCAACCCCTTTCAATGAAAGTGATTCTCGTCAGTCTCTGCTTCGGGCTACTTCAATAGGACACAAACCATAGCGATAGAACTTGGAACAATATTATTGTGCCAAGTTTCAAAGAGCTAGCACGAACCGTGTTTTATTTAGAGTTCCAACTACATGTATCCATATAGGAGAAAACAGAGTGAAACCTAAATATGAAAACCGTTTCTGCAAAGGAACGGTGTAACCTAGAAGAATGAAATTTGGTGAGCCAAGTGGGATTGGTGTACTGATCAATACCTGCTAGTATCATCAAGATTGGTTCAAAAATTGTTTGCTGAGATTTCAGGAAACTCGTTGTTTTTTGGAAGCTTGGGAACCCCTTTCAATGAAAGTGATTCTCGTCAGTCTCTGCTTGGGGCTACTTCAATAGGACACAAACCATAGCGATAGAACTTGGAACTACATTATTGTGCCAAGTTTCAAAGAGCTAGCACAAACCGTGTTTGATTTAGAGTTCCAACTACATGTATCCATATAGGAGAAAATAGAGTGAAACCTAAACATGAAAAGGGTTACTGCAAAGGAACGGTTTAAGATAGAAGAACGAAATTTGGTGAGCCAAGTGGGATTGGTGTACTGATCATTACCTGCAAGTATCATCAAGATTGGGTGAAAAAATGTTTGCTGAGATTTCAGGAAACTCGTAGTTTTTTGGAAGCTTGGCAACCCCTTTCAATGAAAGTGATTCTCGTCAGTCTCTGCTTGGGGCTACTACAATAGGACACAAACCATAGCGATAAACTTGGAACTACATTATTGTGCCAAGTTTCAAAGAGCTAGCACAAACCGTGTTTGATTTAGTGTTCCAAATACATGTATCCATATAGGAAAAAACAGAGTGAAACCTAAACCTGAAAAGGGTTACTGCAAAGGAACGGTTTAGGCTAGAAGAACGAAATTTGGAGAGTCAAGTGGGATTGGTGTACTGATCATTACCTGCAAGTATCATCAAGAATGGGTGAAAAAATGTTTGCTGAGATTTCAGGAAACTCGTAGTTTTTTGGAAGCTTGGCAACCCCTTTCAATGAAAGTGATTCTCGTCAGTCTCTGCTTGGGACTACTTCAATAGGACACAAACCATAGCGATAGAACTTGGAACTACATTATTCTGCCAAGTTTCAAAGAGCTAGCCCAAACCGTGTTTGATTTAGAGTTCAAACTACATGTATCCATATAGGAAAAAACAGAGTGAAACCTAAATCTGAAAAGGGGTACTGCAAAGGAACTGTTTAAGCTAGAAGAACGAAATTTGGAGAGCCAAGTTGGATTGTTGTACTGATCATTACGTGCATGTATCATCAAGATTGGGTGAAAAAATATTTGCTGAGATTTCAGGAAACTCGTATTTTTTTGGAAGCTTGGCAACCCTTTTCAATGAAAGTGATTCTCGTCAGTCTCTGCTTGGGGCTACTTCAATAGGACACAAACCATAGCGATAGAACTTGGAACTACATTATTGTGCCAAGTTTCAAGGAGCTAGCACAAACCGTGTTTGATTTAGAGTTCCAACTACATGTATGCATATAGGAGAAAACAGAGTGAAACCTAAATATGAAAACGGTTACTGCAAAGGAACGGTTTAACGTAGAAGAACGAAATTTGGTGAGCCAAGTGGGATTGGTGTACTGATCAATACCTGCCAGTATCATCAAGATTGGTTCAAAAATTGTTTGCTGAAATTTCAGGAAACTCGTAGTTTTTTGGAAGCTTGGCAACCCCTTTCAATGAAAGTGATTCTCGTCAGTCTCTGCTTGGGGCTACTTTAATAGGACAAAAACCGTAGCAATAGAACTTGGAACTACATTATTGTGCCAAGTTTCAAAGAGCTAGCACAAACCGTGTTTGATTTAGAGTTCCAACTACATGTATCCATATAGGAAAAAACAGAGTGAAACCTAAACCTGAAAAGGGTTACTGCAAAGGAACGGTTTAAGATAGAAGAACGAAATTTGGTGAGCCAAGTGGGATTGCTGTACTGATCGTTACCTGCCAGTATCATCAAGATTGGGTGAAAAAATGTTTGCTGAGATTTCAAGAAACTCGTAGTTTTTTGGAAGATTGGCAACCCCTTTCAATGAAAGTGACTCTCGTCAGTCTCTGCTTGGGGCTACTACAATAGGACACAAGCCAAGCGATAGAACTTGGAACTACATTATTGTGCCAAGTTTCAAAGAGCTAGCACAAACCATGTTTGATTTAGAGTTCCAACTACATGTATCCATATAAGAGAAAACAGAGTGAAACCTAAACATGAAAACGGTTACTGCAAAGGAACGGTTTAAGCTAGAAGAACGAAATTTGGTGAGCCAAGTGGGATTGGTGTACTGTTCATTACCTGCCAGTATCATCAAGATTGGGTGAAAAAAGGTTTGCTGAGATTTCAGGAAACTCGTAGATTTTTGGAAGCTTGGCAACCCGTTTCAATGAAAGTGATTCTCGTCAGTCTCTGCTTGGGGCTACTTCAATAGGACACAAACCAGAGCTATAGAACTTGGAACTACATTATTGTGCCAAGTTTCAAAGAGCTAGCACAAACCTTGTTTGATTTAGAGTTCCAACTACATGTATCCATATAGGAAAAAACAGAATGAAACCTAAACTTGAAAAGGGTTACTGTAAAGTTACGGTTTAATCTAGAGGAACGAAATTTGGTGAGCCAAGTGGGACTGTTGTACTGATCATTACCTGCAAGTATCATCAAGATTGGGGTGAAAAAATGTTTGCTGAGATTTCAGGAAATTCGTAGTTTTTTGGAAGCTTGGCAACCCCTTTCAATGAAAGTGATTCTCGTCAGTCTCTGCTTTGGGCTACTTCAATAGGACACAAACCATAGCGATAGAACTTGGAACTACATTATTGTGCCAAGTTTCAAAGAGCTCGCACGAACCGTGTTTGATTTAGAGTTCCAACTACATGTATCCATATAGGAGAAAACAGAGTGAAACCTAAACATGAAAAGGGTTACTGCAAAGGAACGGTTTAAGCTAGAAGAACGAAATTTGGTGAGCCAAGTGGGATTGGTGTACTGATCAATACCTGCCAGTATCATCAAGATTGGTTCAAAAATTGTTTGCTGAGATTTCAGGAAACTCGTAGTTTTTTCGAAGCTTGGGAACCCCTTTCAATGAAAGTGATTCTCGTCAGTCTCTGCTTGGGGCTACTTCAATAGGACACAAACCATAGCGATAGAACTTGGAACTACATTATTGTGCCAAGTTTCAAAGAGCTAGCACAAACCGTGTTTGATTTAGAGTTCCAACTACATGTATCCATATAGGAGAAAATAGAGTGAAACCTAAACATGAAAAGGGTTACTGCTAAGGAACGGTTTAAGATAGAAGAACGAAATTTGGTGAGCCAAGTGGATTGGTGTACTGATCATTACCTGCACGTATCATCAAGATTGGGTGAAAAAATGTTTGCTGAGATTTCAGGAAACTCGTACTTTTTGGAAGCTTGGCAACCCCTTTCAATGAAAGTGATTCTCGTCAGTCTCTGCTTGGGGCTACTTCAATAGGACACAAACCATAGCGATAGAACTTGGAACTACATTATTGTGCCAAGTTTCAAAGAGCTAGCACAAACCGTGTTTGATTTAGTGTTCCAAATACATGTATCCATATAGGAAAAAACAGAGTGAAACCTAAACCTGAAAAGGGTTACTGCAAAGGAACACTTAAGCTAGAAGAACGAAATTTGGAGAGCCAAGTGGGATTGGTGTACTGATCATTACCTGCATGTATCATCAAGATTGGGTGAAAAAATGTTTGCTGAGATTTCAGGAAACTCGTAGTTTTTTTGGAAGCTTGCCAACCCCTTTCAATGAAAGTGATTCTCGTCAGTCTCTGCTTGGGGCTACTACAATAGGACACAAGCCACAGCGATAGAACTTGGAACTACATTATTGTGCCAAGTTTCAAAGAGCTAGCAAAAACCATGTTTGATTTAGAGTTCCAACTACATGTATCCATATAGGAGAAAACAGAGTGAAACCTAAACATGAAAAAGTTTACTGCAAAGGAACGGTTTAAGCGAGAAGAACGAAATTTGGTGAGCCAAGTGGGATTGGTGTACTCATCATTACCTGCAAGTATCATCAAGATTTGGTGAAAAAATGTTTGCTGAGATTTGGAAACTCGTAGTTTTTTGGAAGCTTGGCAACCCCTTTCAATGAAAGTGATTGTCGTCAGTCTCTGCTTGGGGCTACTTCAATAGGACTCAAACCATAGCGATAGAACTTGGAACTACATTATTGTGCCAAGTTTCAAAGAGCTAGCACAAACCGTGGTTTGATTTAGAGTTCCAACTACATGTATCCATATAGGAGAAAACAGAGTGAAACCTAAACATGAAAAGGGTTACTGCAAATGAACGGTTTAACCTAGAAGAAGGAATTTGGTGAGCGAAGTGGAATTGGTGTACTGATCATTACCTGCCAGTATCATCAAGATTGCGGGAAAAAATGTTTGCTCAAGTTTCACGAAATCGTAGTTTTTTGGAATCTTGGCAACCCCTTTCAATGAAAGTGATTCTGGTCAGTCTCTGCTTGGGGCTACTTCAATACAACACAAACCATAGCGATAGAACTTGGAACTACATTATTGTGCCAAGTTTCAAAGAGCTAGCACAAACCGTGTTTGATTTAGAGTTCCAAATACATGTATCCATATAGGAGAAAACAGAGTGAAACCTAAACATGAAAACGGTTACTGCAAAGGAACGGTTTAACCTAGAAGAACAAAATTTGGTGAGCCAAGTGGGATTGATGTACTTATCATTACCTGCCAGGATCATCAATTTTGGGTGAGAAAATGTTTGCTAAGATTTCAGGAAACTCGTAGATTTTTGGAAGCTTGGCAACCCGTTTCAATGAAAGTGATTCTTGTCAGTATCTGCTTTGGGCTACTTCAATAGGACACAAACCATAGCGATGGAACTTGGAACTACATGATTGTGCAAAGTTTCAAAGAGCTAGCACAAACCGTGTTTTATTTAGAGTTCCAACTACATGTATCCATATAGAAGAAAACAGAGTGAAACCCAAAAATGAAAACGGTTACTGCAAATTAACGGTTTAATCTAGAAGAACGAAATTTGGTGAGCCAAGTGGGATTGGTGTACTGATCATTACCTGCCAGTATCATCAAGATTGGGTGAAAAAATGTTTGCTGAGATTTCAGGACTCGTATTTTTTTGGAAGCTTGGCAACCCCTTTCAATGAAAGTGATTCTCGTCAGTCTCTGCTTGGGGCTACTTCAATAGGACACAAACCATAGCGATACAACTTGGAACTACATTATTGTGCCAAGTTTCAAAGAGCTAGCACAAACCGTGTTTGATTTAGAGTTCCAACTACATGTATCCATATAGGAGAAAACAGAGTGAAACCTTAACATGAAAACGGTTACTTCAAAGGAACGGTTTAACCTAAAAAACGACATTTGGTGAGCCAAGTGGGATTGGTGTACTGATCATTTCCTGCCATTATCATCAAGATTGGGTGAAAAAACGTTTGCTGAGATTTCAGGAAACTCGTAATTTTTTGGAAGATTGGCAACCCCTTTCAATGAAAGTGATTCTCGTCAGTCTCTGCTTTTGGCTACTTCAATAGGACACAAACCACATTGATAGAACTTGGAACTACATTTTTGTGCCAAGTTTCAAAGAGCTAGCACAAACCGTGTTTGATTTAGAGTTCCAAATACATGTATCCATATAGGAGAAAACAGAGTGAAACCTAAACATGAAAACGGTTACTGCAAAGGAACGGTTTAACCTGGAAGAATGAAATTTGGTGAGCCAAGTGGGATTGGTGTACTTATCATTACCTGCAAGTATCATCAAGATAGGGTGAAAAAATATTTGCTGAGATTTCCAGAAACTCGTAGTTTTTTGGAAGCTTGGCAACCTCTTTCAATGAAAGTGATTCTCGTCAGTCTCTGCTTGGGGCTACTTCCATAGGACACAAACCATAGCGATAGAACTTGGAACTACATTATTGTGCCAAGTTTCAAAGAGCTAGCACAAACCGTGTTTGATTTAGAGTTCCAACTACATGTATCCATATAGGAGAAAACAGAGTGAAACCTAAACATGAAAACGGTTACTGCAAAGGAACGGTTTAACCTAGAAGAACGAAATTTGGTGAGCCAAGTGGGATTGGTGTACTGATCATTACCTGCCAGTATCATCAAGATTGGGTGAAAAAATGTTTGCTGAGATTTCAGGAAACTCGTAGTTTTTTGGAAGCTTGGCAACCCCTTCAATGAAAGAGATTCTCGTGAGTCTCTGCTTGTGGCTACTTCAATAGGACACAAACAATAGCAATAGAACTTGGAACTACATGATTGTGCCAAGTTTCAAAGGACTAGCACAAACCGTGTTTGATTTACAGTTCCAAATACATGTATCCATATAGGAGCAAAAAGAGTGAAACCTAAACATGAAAACGGTTACTGCAAAGGAAAGGTTTAAGCTAGAAGAACGACATTTGGTGAGCCAAGTGGGATTGGTGTACCTATCATTACATGCCAGTATCATCAATATTGGGTGAAAAAATGTTTGCTGAGATTTCAGGATACTCGTAGTGTTTTGGAAGCTTGGCAACCCCTTTCATTGATAGCGATTCTCGTCAGTCTCTGCTTGGGGCTACTTCAATAGGACACAAACCATAGCGATAGAAATTGGAACTACATTATTGTGCCAAGTTTCAAAGAGCTAGCACAAACCATGTTTGATTCAGAGTTCCAACTACATGTATGCATATAGGAGCAAACGGAGTGAAACCTAAACATGAAAACGGTTACTGCATACGAATGGTTTATCCTAGAAGAACAAAATTTGGTGAGCCAAGTGGGATTGGTGTACTGATCATTACCTGCCAGTATCATCAAGATTGGGTGAAAAAATGTTTGCTGAGATTTCAGGAAACTCGTAGTTTTTTGGAAGCTTGGCAACCCCTTTCAATGAAAGTGATTCTCATCAGTCTCTGTTTAGGGCTACTTCAATAGGACAAAAACCATAGCGATAGAACTTGGAACTACATTATTGTGCCAAGTTTCAAAGAGCTAGCACAAACCGTGTTTGATTTAGAGTTCCAACTACATGTATCCATATAGGAAAAAACAGAATGAAACCTAAATCTGAAAAGGGTTACTGCAAAGGAACTGTTTAAGCTAGAAGAACGAAATTTGGAGAGCCAAGTGGGATTGTTGTACTGATCATTACCTGCATGTATCATCAAGATTGTGTGAAAAAAATGTTTGCTGAGATTTCAGGAAACTCGTAGTTTTTTGGAAGCTTGGCAACCCTTTTCAATGAAAGTGATTCTCGTCAGTCTCTGCTTGGGGCTACTTCAATAGGACACAAACCATAGCGATAGAACTTGGAACTACATTATTGTGCCAAGTTTCAAAGAGCTAGCACAAACCGTGTTTGATTTAGAGTTCCAAATACATGTATCCATATAGGAGAAAACAGAGTGAAACCTAAATCTGAAAAGGGTTACTGCAAAGGAACTGTTTAAGCTAGAAGAACGAAATTTGGAGAGCCCAGTGGGATTGTTGTACTGATCATTACCTGCATGTATCATCAAGATTGGGTGAAAAAATGTTTGCTGAGATTTCAGGAAACTCGTAGTTTTTTGGAAGCTTGGCAACCCCTTTCAATGAAAGTGATTCTCGTCAGTCTCTGCTAGGGGCTACTTCAATAGGACACAAAACGTAGCGATAGAACTTGGAACTACATTATTGTGCCAAGTTTCAAAGAGCTAGCACGAACCGTGTTTGATTTAGAGTTCCAAATACATGTATCCATATAGGAAAAAACAGAGTGAAACCTAAACCTGAAAAGGGTTACTGCAAAGGAACGGTTTAAGATAGAAGAACGAAATTTGTTGAGCCAAGTGGGATTGGTGTACTGATCGTTACCTGCCAGTATCATCAAGATTGGGTGAAAAAATGTTTGCTGAGATTTCAGGAAACTCGTAGTTTTTTGGAAGATTGGCAACCCCTTTCAATGAAAGTGATTCTCGTCAGTCTCTTCTTGGGGCTACTACAATAGGACACAAGCCAAGCGATAGAACTTGGAACTACATTATTGTGCCAAGTTTCAAAGACCTAGCACAAACCATGTTTGATTTAGAGTTCCAACTACATGTATCCATATAGGAGAAAACAGAGTGAAACCTAAACATGAAAACGGTTACTGCAAAGGAACGGTTTAAGCTAGAAGAACGAAATTTGGTGAGCCAAGTGAGATTGGTGTACTGATCATTACCTGCCAGTATCATCAAGATTGGGTGAAAAAAGGTTTGCTGAGATTTCAGGAAACTCGTAGATTTTTGGAAGCTTGGCAACCCGTTTCAATGAAAGTGATTCTCGTCAGTCTCTGCTTGGGGCTACTTCAATAGGACACAAAAAATAGCTATAGAACTTGGAACTACATTATTGTGCCAAGTTTCAAAGAGCTAGCACAAACCTTGTTTGATTTAGAGTTCCAACTACATGTATCCATATAGGAAAAAACAGAATGAAACCTAAACTTGAAAAGGGTTACTGCAAAGGAACTGTTTAAGCTAGAAGAACGAAATTTGGAGAGCCAAGTGGGATTGGTGTACTGATCATTACCTGCATGTATCCATCAAGATTGGGTGAAAAAATGTTTGCTGAGATTTCAGGAAACTCGTAGTTTTTTGGAAGCTTGGCAACCCTTTTCAATGAAAGTGATTCTCGTCAGTCTCTGCTTGGGGCTACTTCAATAGGACACAAAACGTAGCGATAGAACTTGGAACTACATTATTGTGCCAAGTTTCAAAGAGCTAGCACGAACCGTGTTTGATTTAGAGTTTCAACTACATGTATCCATATAGGAGAAAATAGAGTGAAACCTAAACATGAAAAGGGTTACTGCAAAGGAACGGTTTAAGCTAGAAGAACGAAATTTGGTGAGCCAAGTGGGATTGGTGTATTGATCATTACCTGCGAGTATCATCAAGATTGGGTGAAAAAATGTTTGCTGAGATTTCAGGAAACTCGTAGTTTATTGGAAGCTTAGCAACCCCTTTCAATGAAAGTGATTCTCGTCAGTCTCTGCTTGGGGCTACTTCAATAGGACACAAACCGTAGCGATAGAACTTGGAACTACATTATTGTGCCAAGTTTCAAAGAGCTAGCACAAACCATGTTTGATTTAGAGTTCCAACTACATGTATCCATATAGGAGAAAAGAGAGTGAAACCTAAACATGAAAACGGTTACTGCAAATGAACGGTTTAACCTAGAAGAACGGAATTTGGTGAGCCAAGTGGGATTGGTGTACTGATCATTACCTGCCAGTATCATCAAGATTGGTTGAAAAAATGTTTGCTGAGATTTCAGGAAACTCATAGTTCATTGGAAGCTTGGCAACCCCTTTCAATGAAAGTGATTCTCGTCAGTCTCTGCTTCGGGCTACTTCAATAGGACACAAACCATAGCGATAGAACTTGGAACTATATTATTGTGCAAAGTTTCAAAGAGCTAGCACGAACCGTGTTTGATTTAGAGTTCCAAATACATGTATCCATATAGGAGAAAACAGAGTGAAACCTAAATATGAAAACCGTTTCTGCAAAGGAACGGTTTAACCTAGAAGAATGAAATTTGGTGAGCCAAGTGGGATTGGTGTACTGATCAATACCTGCCAGTATCATCAAGATTGGTTCAAAAATTGTTTGCTGAGATTTCAGAAACTCGTTGTTTTTTTGGAAGCTTGGGAACCCCTTTCAATGAAAGTGATTCTCGTCAGTCTCTGCTTGGGGCTACTTCAATAGGACACAAACCATAGCGATAGAACTTGGAACTACATTATTATGCCAAGTTTCAAAGAGCTAGCACAAACCGTGTTTGATTTAGAGTTCCAACTACATGTATCCATATAGGAGAAAATAGAGTGAAACCTAAACATGAAAAGGGTTACTGCAAAGGAACGGTTTAAGATAGAAGAACGAAATTTGGTGATCCAAGTGGGATTGGTGTACTGATCATTACCTGCAAGTATCATCAAGATTGGGTGAAAAAATGTTTGCTGAGATTTCAGGAAACTCGTAGTTTTTTGGAAGCTTGGCAACCCCTTTCAATGAAAGTGATTCTCGTCAGTCTCTGCTTGGGGCTACTACAATAGGACACAAACCATAGCGATAAACTTGGAACTACATTTTTGTGCCAAGTTTCAAAGAGCTAGCACAAACCGTGTTTGATTTAGTGTTCCAAATACATGTATCCATATAGGAAAAAACAGAGTGAAACCTAAACCTGAAAAGGGTTACTGCAAAGGAACGGTTTAGGCTAGAAGAACGAAATTTGGAGAGTCAAGTGGGATTGGTGTACTGATCATTACCTGCAAGTATCATCAAGAATGGGTGAAAAAATGTTTGCTGAGATTTCAGGAAACTCGTAGTTTTTTGGAAGCTTGGCAACCCCTTTCAATGAAAGTGATTCTCGTCAGTCTCTGCTTGGGACTACTTCAATAGGACAAAAACCATAGCGATAGAACTTGGAACTACATTATTCTGCCAAGTTTCAAAGAGCTAGCACAAACCGTGTTTGATTTAGAGTTCAAACTACATGTATCCATATAGGAAAAAACAGAGTGAAACCTAAATCTGAAAAGGGGTACTGCAAAGGAACTGTTTAAGCTAGAAGAACGAAATTTGGAGAGCCAAGTTGGATTGTTGTACTGATAATTACGTGCATGTATCATCAAGATTGGGTGAAAAAATGTTTGCTGAGATTTCAGGAAACTCGTATTTTTTTGGAAGCTTGGCAACCCTTTTCAATGAAAGTGATTCTCGTCAGTCTCTGCTTGGGGCTACTTCAATAGGACACAAACCATAGCGATAGAACTTGGAACTACATTATTGTGCCAAGTTTCAAAGAGCTAGCACAAACCGTGTTTGATTTAGAGTTCCAAATACATGTATCCATATAGGAGAAAAGAGAGTGAAACCTAAATATGAAAACGGTTACTGCAAAGGAACGGTTTAACGTAGAAGAACGAAATTTGGTGAGCCAAGTGGGATTGGTGTACTGATCAATACCTGCCAGTATCATCAAGATTGGTTCAAAAATTGTTTGCTGAAATTTCAGGAAACTCGTAGTTTTTTGGAAGCTTGGCAACCCCTTTCAATGAAAGTGATTCTCGTCAGTCTCTGCTTGGGGCTACTTTAATAGGACACAAACCGTAGCAATAGAACTTGGAACTACATTATTGTGCCAAGTTTCAAAGAGCTAGCACAAACCGTGTTTGATTTAGAGTTCCAACTACATGTATCCATATAGGAAAAAACAGAGTGAAACCTAAACCTGAAAAGGGTTACTGCAAAGGAACGGTTTAAGATAGAAGAACGAAATTTGGTGAGCCAAGTGGGATTGCTGTACTGATCGTTACCTGCCAGTATCATCAAGATTGGGTGAAAAAATGTTTGCTGAGATTTCAAGAAACTCGTAGTTTTTTGGAAGATTGGCAACCCCTTTCAATTAAAGTGACTCTCGTCAGTCTCTTCTTGGGGCTACTACAATAGGACACCAGCCAAGCGATAGAACTTGGAACTACATTATTGTGCCAAGTTTCAAAGAGCTAGCACAAACTGTGTTTGATTTAGAGTTCCAACTACATGTATCCATATAAGAGAAAACAGAGTGAAACCTAAACATGAAAACGGTTACTGCAAAGGAACGGTTTAAGCTAGAAGAACGAAATTTGGTGAGCCAAGTGGGATTGGTGTACTGATCATTACCTGCCAGTATCATCAAGATTGGGTGAAAAAAGGTTTGCTGAGATTTCAGGAAACTCGTAGATTTTTGGAAGCTTGGCAACCCGTTTCAATGAAAGTGATTCTCGTCAGTCTCTGCTTGGGGCTACTTCAATAGGACACAAACCAGAGCTATAGAACTTGGAACTACATTATTGTGCCAAGTTTCAAAGAGCTAGCACAAACCGTGTTTGATTTAGAGTTCCAACTACATGTATCCATATAGGAAAAAACAGAATGAAACCTAAACTTGAAAAGGGTTACTGCAAAGGAACGGTTTAAGCTAGAAGAACGAAATTTGGAGAGCCAAGTGGGATTGGTGTACTGATCATTACCTGCATGTATCCATCAAGATTGGGTGAAAAAATGTTTGCTAAGATTTCAGGAAACTCGTAGTTTTTTGGAAGCTTGGCAACCCTTTTTAATGAAAGTGATTCTCGTCAGTCTCTGCTTGGGGCTACTTCAATAGGACACAAAACGTAGCGATAGAACTTGGAACTACATTATTGTGCCAAGTTTCAAAGAGCTCGCACGAACCGTGTTTGATTTAGAGTTCCAACTACATGTATCCATATAGGAGAAAACAGAGTGAAACCTAAACATGAAAAGGGTTACTGCAAAGGAACGGTTTAAGCTAGAAGAACGAAATTTGGTGAGCCAAGTGGGATTGGTGTACTGATCAATACTTGCCAGAATCATCAAGATTGGTTCAAAAATTGTTTGCTGAGATTTCAGGAAACTCGTTGTTTTTTGGAAGCTTGGGAACCCCTTTCAATGAAAGTGATTCTCGTCAGTCTCTGCTTGGGGCTACTTCAATAGGACACAAACCATAGCGATAGAACTTGGAACTACATTATTGTGCCAAGTTTCAAAGAGCTAGCACAAACCGTGTTTGATTTAGAGTTCCAACTACATGTATCCATATAGGAGAAAATAGAGTGAAACCTAAACATGAAAAGGGTTACTGCAAAGGAACGGTTTAAGATAGAAGAACGAAATTTGGTGAGCCAAGTGGGATTGGTGTACTGATCATTACCTGCAAGTATCATCAAGATTGGGTGAAAAAATGTTTTCTGGGATTTCAGGAAACTCGTAGTTTTTTGGAAGCTATTCAACCCCTTTCAATGAAAGAGATTCTCGTCAGTCTCTGCTTGGGGCCACTTCAATAGGACACAAACCATAGCGATAGAACTTGGAACTACATTATTGTGCCAAGTTTCAAAGAGCTTGTACAAACCGTGTTTGATTTAGAGTTCCAACTACATGTATCCATATAGGAGAAAATAGAGTGAAACCTAAACATGAAAACGGTTACTGCAAACGAATGGTTTAACCTAGAAGAACGAAATTTGGTGAGCCAAGTGGGATTGGTGTACTGATCATTACCTGCAAGTATCATAAAGATTGGGTGAAAAAATGTTTGCTGGGATTTCAGGAAACTTGTAGTTTTTTGGAAGCTTGGCAACCCCTTTCAATGAAAGTGATTCTCGTCAGTCTCTGCTTGGGGCTACTACAATAGGACACAAGCCACAGCGATAGAACTTGGAACTAAATTATTGTGCCAAGTTTCAAAGAGCTAGCACAAACCGTGTTTGATTTAGAGTTCCAACTACATGTATCCATATAGGAGAAAACAGAGTGAAACCTAAACATGAAAAAGGTTACTGCAAAGGAACGGTTTAAGCTAGAAGAACGAAATTTGGTGAGCCAAGTAGGATTGGTGTACTGATCATTACCTGCCAGTATCATCAAGATTGGGTGAAAAAAGGTTTGCTGAGATTTCAGGAAACTCGTAGATTTTTGGAAGCTTGGCAACCCGTTTCAATGAAAGTGATTCTCGTCAGTCTCTGCTTGGGGCTACTTCAATAGGACACAAACCGTAGCGATAGAACTTGGAACTACATTATTGTGCCAAGTTTCAAAGAGCTAGCACAAACCGTGTTTGATTTAGAGTTCCAACTACATGTATCCATATAGGAGAAAATAGAGTGAAACCTAAACATGAAAAGGTTTACTGCAAAGGAACGGTTTAAAATAGAAGAACGAAATTTGGTGAGCCCAGTGGGATTGGTGTACTGATCATTACCTGCAAGTATCATCAAGATTGGGTGAAAAAATGTTTGCTGAGATTTCAGGAAACTCGTAGTTTTTTGGAAGCTTGGCAACACGTTTCAATGAAAGTGATTCTCGTCATTCTCTGCTTGGGGCTACTTCAATCGGACACAAACCATAGCGATAGAACTTTGAACTACATTTTTGTGCCAAGTTTCAAAGAGCTAGCACAAACCGTGTTTGATTTAGTGTTCCAAATACATGTATCCATATAGGAAAAAACAGAGTGAAACCTAAACCTGAAAAGGGTTACTGCAAAGGAACGGTTTAAGCTAGAAGAACGAAATTTGGAGAGTCAAGTGGGATTGGTGTACTGATCATTACCTGCAAGTATCATCAAGAATGGGTGAAAAAATGTTTGCTGAGATTTCAGGAAACTCGTAGTTTTTTGGAAGCTTGGCAACCCCTTTCAATGAAAGTGATTCTCGTCAGTCTCTGCTTGGGGCTACTACAATAGGACACAAGCCACAGCGATAGAACTTGGAACTACATTATTGTGCCAAGTTTCAAAGAGCTAGCAAAAACCATGTTTGATTTAGAGTTCCAACTACATGTATCCATATAGGAGAAAACAGAGTGAAACCTAAACATGAAAAAGTTTACTGCAAAGGAACGGTTTAAGCGAGAAGAACGAAATTTGGTGAGCCAAGTGGGATTGGTGTACTCATCATTACCTGCAAGTATCATCAAGATTTGGTGAAAAAATGTTTGCTGAGATTTGGAAACTCGTAGTTTTTTGGAAGCTTGGCAACCCCTTTCAATGAAAGTGATTCTCGTCAGTCTCTGCTTGGGGCTACTTCAATAGGACTCAAACCATAGCGATAGAACTTGGAACTACATTATTGTGCCAAGTTTCAAAGAGCTAGCACAAACCGTGTTTGATTTAGAGTTCCAACTACATGTATCCATATAGGAGAAAACAGAGTGAAACCTAAACATGAAAAGGGTTACTGCAAATGAACGGTTTAACCTAGAAGAAGGAAATTTGGTGAGCCAAGTGGAATTGGTGTACTGATCATTACCTGCCAGTATCATCAAGATTGCGGGAAAAAATGTTTGCTCAAGTTTCACGAAATCGTAGTTTTTTGGAATCTTGGCAACCCCTTTCAATGAAAGTGATTCTGGTCAGTCTCTGCTTGGGGCTACTTCAATACAACACAAACCATAGCGATAGAACTTGGAACTACATTATTGTGCCAAGTTTCAAAGAGCTAGCACAAACCGTGTTTGATTTAGAGTTCCAAATACATGTATCCATATAGGAGAAAACAGAGTGAAACCTAAACATGAAAACGGTTACTGCAAAGGAACGGTTTAACCTAGAAGAACAAAATTTGGTGAGCCAAGTGGGATTGATGTACTTATCATTACCTGCCAGTATCATCAATTTTGGGTGAGAAAATGTTTGCTGAGATTTCAGGAAACTCATAGATTTTTGGAAGCTTGGCAACCCGTTTCAATGAAAGTGATTCTTGTCAGTATCTGCTTTGGGCTACTTCAATAGGACACAAACCATAGCGATGGAACTTGGAACTACATGATTGTGCAAAGTTTCAAAGAGCTAGCACAAACCGTGTTTTATTTAGAGTTCCAACTACATATATCCATATAGAAGAAAACAGAGTGAAACCCAAAAATGAAAACGGTTACTGCAAATTAACGGTTTAATCTAGAAGAACGAAATTTGGTGAGCCAAGTGGGATTGGTGTACTGATCATTACCTGCCAGTATCATCAAGATTGGGTGAAAAAATGTTTGCTGAGATTTCAGGACTCGTATTTTTTTGGAAGCTTGGCAACCCCTTTCAATGAAAGTGATTCTCGTCAGTCTCTGCTTAGGGCTACTTCAATAGGACACAAACCATAGCGATACAACTTGGAACTACATTATTGTGCCAAGTTTCAAAGAGCTAGCACAAACCGTGTTTGATTTAGAGTTCCAACTACATGTATCCATATAGGAGAAAACAGAGTGAAACCTAAACATGAAAACGGTCACAGCAAACGAACGGTTTAATCTAGAAGAACGAATTTGGTGAGCCAAGTGGGATTGGTGTACTTATCATTGCCTGCCAGTATCATCAAGATTGGGTGACAAAATATTTGCTGAGATTTCAGGAAACTAGTAGTTTTTTGGAAGCTTGGCAACCCCTTTCAATGAAAGTGATTCTGGTCAGTCTCTGCTTGGGGCTACTTCAATAGGACACAAACCATAGCGATAGAACTTGGAACTGCATGATTGTTCCAAGTTTCAAAGAGCTAGCACAAACCGTGTTTGACTTAGAGTTCCAAATACATGTATCCATAAAGGAGAAAACAGAGTGAAACCTTAACATGAAAACGGTTACTTCAAAGGAACGGTTTAACCTAAAAAAACGACATTTGGTGAGCCAAGTGGGATTGGTGTACTGATCATTTCCTGCCATTATCATCAAGATTGGGTGAAAAAACGTTTGCTGAGATTTCAGGAAACTCGTAATTTTTTGGAAGATTGGCAACCCCTTTCAATGAAAGTGATTCTCGTCAGTCTCTGCTTTTGGCTACTTCAATAGGACACAAACCACATTGATAGAACTTGGAACTACATTTTTGTGCCAAGTTTCAAAGAGCTAGCACAAACCGTGTTTGATTTAGAGTTCCAAATACATGTATCCATATAGGAGAAAACAGAGTGAAACCTAAACATGAAAACGGTTACTGCAAAGGAACGGTTTAACCTGGAAGAATGAAATTTGGTGAGCAAGTGGGATTGGTGTACTTATCATTACCTGCAAGTATCATCAAGATAGGGTGAAAAAATATTTGCTGAGATTTCCAGAAACTCGTAGTTTTTTGGAAGCTTGGCAACCTCTTTCAATGAAAGTGATTCTCGTCAGTCTCTGCTTGGGGCTACTTCCATAGGACACAAACCATAGCGATAGAACTTGGAACTACATTATTGTGCCAAGTTTCAAAGAGCTAGCACAAACCGTGTTTGATTTAGAGTTCCAACTACATGTATCCATATAGGAGAAAACAGAGTGAAACCTAAACATGAAAACGGTTACTGCAAAGGAACGGTTTAACCTAGAAGAACGAAATTTGGTGAGCCAAGTGGGATTGGTGTACTGATCATTACCTGCCAGTATCATCAAGATTGGGTGAAAAAATGTTTGCTGAGATTTCAGGAAACTCGTAGTTTTTTGGAAGCTTGGCAACCCCTTTCAATGAAAGAGGTTCTCGTCAGTCTCTGCTTGTGGCTACTTCAATAGGACACAAACAATAGCAATAGAACTTGGAACTACATGATTGTGCCAAGTTTCAAAGGACTAGCACAAACCGTGTTTGATTTACAGTTCCAAATACATGTATCCATATAGGAGCAAAAAGAGTGAAACCTAACATGAAAACGGTTACTGCAAAGGAAAGGTTTAAGCTAGAAGAACGACATTTGGTGAGCCAAGTGGGATTGGTGTACCTATCATTACATGCCAGTATCATCAATATTGGGTGAAAAATGTTTGCTGAGATTTCAGGATACTCGTAGTTTTTTGGAAGCTTGGCAACCCCTTTCATTGATAGCGATTCTCGTCAGTCTCTGCTTGGGGCTACTTCAATAGGACACAAACCATAGCGATAGAAATTGGAACTACATTATTGTGCCAAGTTTCAAAGAGCTAGCACAAACCATGTTTGATTCAGAGTTCCAACTACATGTATGCATATAGGAGCAAACGGAGTGAAACCTAAACATGAAAACGGTTACTGCATACGAATGGTTTATCCTAGAAGAACAAAATTTGGTGAGCCAAGTGGGATGGTGTACTGATCATTACCTGCCAGTATCATCAAGATTGGGTGAAAAATGTTTGCTGAGATTCAGGAAACTCGTAGTTTTTTGGAAGCTTGGCAACCCCTTTCAATGAAAGTGATTCTCATCAGTCTCTGTTTAGGGCTACTTCAATAGGACAAAAACCATAGCGATAGAACTTGGAACTACATTATTGTGCCAAGTTTCAAAGAGCTAGCACAAACCGTGTTTGATTTAGAGTTCCAACTACATGTATCCATATAGGAGAAAAGAGAGTGAAACCTAAACATGAAAACGGTTACTGCAAATGAACGGTTTAACCTAGAAAAACGAAATTTGGTGAGCCAAGTGGGATTGGTGTACTGATCATTACCTGCCAGTATCATCAAGATTGGTTGAAAAAATGTTTGCTGAGATTTCAGGAAACTCATAGTTCATTGGAAGCTTGGCAACCCCTTTCAATGAAAGTGATTCTCGTCAGTCTCTGCTTCGGGCTACTTCAATAGGACACAAACCATAGCGATAGAACTTGGAACTCTATTATTGTGCAAAGTTTCAAAGAGCTAGCACGAACCGTGTTTGATTTAGAGTTCCAAATACATGTATCCATATAGGAGAAAACAGAGTGAAACCTAAATATGAAAACCGTTTCTGCAAAGAACGGTTTAACCTAGAAGAATGAAATTTGGTGAGCCAAGTGGGATTGGTGTACTGATCAATACCTGCCAGTATCATCAAGATTGGTTCAAAAATTGTTTGCTGAGATTTCAGGAAACTCGTTGTTTTTGAACTTGGGAACCCCTTTCAATGAAAGTGATTCTCGTCAGTCTCTGCTTGGGGCTACTTCAATAGGACACAAAACCATAGCGATAGAACTTGGAACTACATTATTATGCCAAGTTTCAAAGAGCTAGCACAAACCGTGTTTGATTTAGAGTTCCAACTACATGTATCCATATAGGAGAAAATAGAGTGAAACCTAAACATGAAAAGGGTTACTGCAAAGGAACGGTTTAAGATAGAAGAACGAAATTTGGTGAGCCAAGTGGATTGGTGTACTGATCATTACCTGCAAGTATCATTCAAGATTGGGTGAAAAATGTTTGCTGAGATTTCAGGAAACTCGTAGTTTTTTGGAAGCTTGGCAACCCTTTCAATGAAAGTGATTCTCGTCAGTCTCTGCTTGGGCTACTACAATAGGGACACAAACCATAGCGATAAACTTGGAACTACATTTTTGTGCCAAGTTTCAAAGAGCTAGCACAAACCGGTGTTTGATTTAGTGTTTCCAAATACATGTATCCATATAGGAAAAACAGAGTGAAACCTAAACTGAAAAGGTTACTGCAAAGGAACGGTTTAGGCTAGAAGAACGAAATTTGGAGAGTCAAGTGGGATTGGTGTACTGATCATTACCTGCAAGTATCATCAAGAATGGGTGAAAAAATGTTTGCTGAGATTTCAGGAAACTTGTAGTTTTTTGGAAGCTTGGCAACCCCTTTCAATGAAAGTGATTCTCGTCAGTCTCTGCTTGGGACTACTTCAATAGGACACAAACCATAGCGATAGAACTTGGAACTACATTATTCTGCCAAGTTTCAAAGAGCTAGCACAAACCGTGTTTGATTTAGAGTTCAAACTACATGTATCCATATAGGAAAAAACAGAGTGAAACCTAAATCTGAAAGGGGTACTGCAAAGGAACTGTTTAAGCTAGAAGAACGAAATTTGGAGAGCCAAGTTGGATTGTTGTACTGATAATTTACGTGCATGTATCATCAAGATTGGGTGAAAAAATGTTTGCTGAGATTTCAGGAAACTCGTATTTTTTTGAAGCTTGGCAACCCTTTCAATGGAAAGTGATTCTCATCAGTCTCTGTTTGGTGCTACTTCAATAGGACACAAACCGTAGCGATAGAACTTGGAACTACATTATTGTGCCAAGTTTCAAAGAGCTAGCACGAACCGTGTTTGATTTAGAGTTCCAAATACATGTATCCATATAGGAGAAAAGAGAGTGAAACCTAAACATGAAAACGGTTACTGCAAATGAACGGTTTAACCTAGAAAAACGAAATTTGGTGAGCCAAGTGGGATTGGTGTACTGATCATTACCTGCCAGTATCATCAAGATTGGTTGAAAAAATGTTTGCTGAGATTTCAGGAACGCATAGTTCCTTTGGAAGCTGGCAACCCCTTTCAATGTAAGTGATTCTCGTCAGTCTCTGCTTGGGGCTACTTCAATAGGACACAAAACCATAGCGATAGAACTTGGAACTACATTATTGTGCCAAGTTTCAAAGAGCTAGCACAAACCATGTTGATTTAGAGGTTCCAAATACATGTATCTATATAGGAGAAAACAGAGTGAAACCTAAATATGAAAACCGTTACTGCAAAGGAACGGTTTAACCTAGAAGAACGAAATTTGGTGAGCCAAGTCGGTTTGGTGTACTGATCAATACCTGCCTGTATCATCAAGATTGGGGTGAAAAAATGTTTGCTGAGATTTCAGGAAACTCGTAGTTTTTTGAAGCTTGCAACCCCTTTCAATGAAGTGATTCTCGTCAGTCTCTGCTTGGGGCTACTTCAATAGGACACAAACCATAGCGATAGAACTTGGAACTACATTTTTGTGCCAAGTTTCAAAGAGCTAGCACAAACCGTGTTTGATTTAGTGTTCCAAATACATGTATCCATATAGGAAAAAACAGAGTGAAACCTAAACCTGAAAAGGGTTACTGCAAAGAACGTTTAAGCTAGAAGAACGAAATTTGGAGAGTCAAGGGGGATTGGTGTACTGATCATTACCTGCAAAGTATCATCAAGAATGGGTGAAAAAATGTTTGCTGAAGATTTCAGGAAACTCGTAGTTTTTTGGAAGCTTGGCAACCCCTTTCAATGAAAGTGATTCTTGTCAGTCTCTGCTTGGGGCTACTTCAATAGGACACAAACCATAGCGATAGAACTTGGAACTACATTATTGTGCCAAGTTTCAAAGAGCTAGCACAAACGTGTTTGATTTAGAGTTCCAACTACATGTATCCATATAGGAAAAAACAGAGTGAAACCTAAATCTGAAAAGGGTTACTGCAAAGGAACTGTTTAAAGCTAGAAGAACGAAATTTGGAGAGCCCAGTGGGATTGTTGTACTGATCATTACCTGCATGTATCATCAAGATTGGTGAAAAATGTTTGCTGAGATTTCAGGAAACTCGTAGTTTTTGGAAGCTTGGCAACCCCTTTCAATGAAAGTGATTCTCGTCAGTCTCTGCTAGGGGCTACTTCCAATAGGACAGAAAACGTAGCGATAGAACTTGGAACTACATTATTGTGCCAAGTTTCAAAGAGCTAGCACGACCGTGTTTGATTTAGAGTTCCAAATACATGTATCCATATAGGAAAAAGCAGAGTGAAACCTAAATCTGAAAAGGGGTACTGCAAAGGAACTGTTTAAGCTAGAAGAACGAAATTTGGAGAGCCAAGTTGGATTGTTGTACTGATAATTACGTGCATGTATCATCAAGATTGGGTGAAAAAATGTTTGCTGAGATTTCAGGAAACTCGTATTTTTTTGGAAGCTTGGCAACCCTTTTCAATGAAAGTGATTCTCATCAGTCTCTGTTTGGGGCTACTTCAATAGGACACAAACCGTAGCGATAGAACTTGGAACTACATTATTGTGCCAAGTTTTCAAGAGCTAGCACGAACCGTGTTTGATTTAGAGTTCCAAATACATGTATCCATATAGGAGAAAAGAGAGTGAAACCTAAACATGAAAACGGTTACTGCAAATGAACTGGTTTAACCCAGAAAAACGAAATTTGGTGAGCCAAGTGGATTGGTGTACTGATCATTACCTGCCAGTATCATCAAGATTGGTTGAAAAAATGTTTGCTGAGATTTCAGGAAACGCATAGTTCTTTGAAGCTTGGCAACCCCTTTTCAATGTAAGTGATTCTCGTCAGTCTCTGCTTGGGGCTACTTCAATTAGGACACAAACCATAGCGATAGAACTTGGAACTACATTATTGTGCCAAGTTTCAAAGAGCTAGCACAAACCTGTTTGATTTAGAGTTCCAAATACATGTATCTATATAGGAGAAAACAGAGTGAAACCTAAATATGAAAACCCGTTACTGCAAAGGAACGTTTAACCTAGAAGAACGAAATTTGGTGAGCCAAGTCGGTTTGGTGTTACTGATCAATACCTGCCTGTATCATCAAGATTGGGTGAAAAATGTTTGCTGAGATTTCAGGAAACTCGTAGTTTTTGGAAGCTTGGCAACCCTTTCAATGAAAGTGATTCTCGTCAGTCTCTGCTTGGGGCTACTTCCATAGGACACAAACCATAGCGATAGAACTTGGAACTACATTTTGTGCCAAGTTTCAAAGAGCTAGCACAAACCGTGTTTGATTTAGTGTTCCAAATACATGTATCCATATAGGAAAAAACAGAGTGAAACCTAAAACTGAAAAGGGTTACTGCAAAGGAACGGTTTAAGCTAGAAGAACGAAATTTGGAGAGTCAAGTGGGATTGGTGTACTGATCATTACCTGCAAGTATCATCAAAGAATGGGTGAAAAAATGTTTGCTGAGATTTCAGGAAACTCGTAGTTTTTGGAAGCTTGGCAACCCCTTTCAATGAAAGTGATTCTTGTCAGTCTCTGCTTGGGGCTACTTCAATAGGACACAAACCATAGCGGATAGAACTTGGAACTACATTATTGTGCCAAGTTTCAAAGAGCTAGCACAAACCGTGTTTGATTTAGAGTTCCAACTACATGTATCCATATAGGAAAAAACAGAGTGAAACCTAAATCTGAAAAGGGTTACTGCAAAGGAACTGTTTAAGCTAGAAGAACGAAAATTTGGAGAGCCCAGTGGGAATGTTGTACTGATCATTACCTGCATGTATCATCAAGATTGGGTGAAAAAATGTTTGCTGAGATTTCAGGAAACTCGTAGTTTTTTGAAGCTTGGCAACCCCTTTCAATGAAAGTGATTCTCGTCAGTCTCTGCTAGGGGCTACTTCAATAGGACACAAAACGTAGCGATAGAACTTGGAACTACATTATTGTGCCAAGTTTCAAAGAGCTAGCACGAACCGTGTTTGATTTAGAGTTCCAAATACATGTATCCATATAGGAAAAACAGAGTGAAACCTAAACCTGAAAAGGGTTACTGCAAAGGAAACGGTTTAAGATAGAAGAACGAAATTTGGTGAGCCAAGTGGGATGGTGTACTGATCGTTACCTGCCAGTATCATCAAGATTGGGTGAAAAAATGTTTGCTGAGATTTCAGGAAACTCGTAGTTTTTGGAAGATTGGCAACCCCTTCAATGAAAGTGATTCTCGTCAGTCTCTTCTTGGGGCTACTACAATAGGACACAAGCCAAGCGATAGAACTTGGAACTACTTTATTGTGCCAAGTTCAAAGAGCTAGCACAAACCATGTTTGATTTAGAGTTCCAACTACATGTATCCATATAGGGAGAAAACAGAGTGAAACCTAAACATGAAAACGGTTACTGCAAAGGAACGGTTTAAGCTAGAAGAACGAAATTTGGTGAGCCAAGTGGGATTTGTGTACTGATCATTACCTGCCAGTATCATCAAGATTGGGTGAAAAAAGGTTTGCTGAGATTTCAGGAAACTCGTAGATTTTTGGAAGCTTGGCACCCGTTTCAATGAAAGTGATTCTCGTCAGTCTCTGCTTGGGGCTACTTCAATAGGACACAAAAATAGCTATAGAACTTGGAACTACATTATTGTGCCAAGTTCAAAGAGCTAGCACAAAACCTTGTTTGATTTAGAGTTCCAACTACATGTATCCATATAGAAAAACAGAATGAAACCTAAACTTGAAAAGGGTTACTGCAAAGGAACTGTTTAAGCTAGAAGAACGAAATTTGGAGAGCCAAGTGGGATTGGTGTACTGATCATTACCTGCATGTATCCATCAAGATTTGGGTGAAAAAATGTTTGCTGAGATTTCAGGAAACTCGAAGGTTTTTTGGAAGCTTGGCAACCGTTTTCAAATGAAAGTGATTCTCGTCAGTCTCTGCTTGGGGCTACCTTCAATAGGACACAAAACGTAGCGATAGAACTTGGAACTGCATTATTGTGCCAAGTTCAAAGAGCTAGCACGAACCGTGTTTGATTTAGAGTTTCAACTAAATGTATCCCATATAGGAGAAAATAGAGTGAAACCTAAACATGAAAAGGGTTACTGCAAAGGAACGGTTTAAGCTAGAAGAACGAAATTGGTGAGCCAAGGGATGGTGTATTGATCATTACCTGCGAGTATCATCAAGATTGGGTGAAAAATGTTTGCTGAGATTTCAGGAAACTCGTAGTTTATTGGAAGCTTAGCAACCCCTTTCAATGAAAGTGATTCTCGTCAGTCTCTGCTTGGGGCTACTTCAATAGGACACAAACCGTAGCGATAGAACTTGGAACTACATTATTGTGCCAAGTTTCAAAGAGCTAGCACAAACCATGTTTGATTTAGAGTTCCAACTACATGTATCCATATAGGAGAAAAGAGAGTGAAACCTAAACATGAAAACGGTTACTGCAAATGAACGGTTTAACCTAGAAAACGAAATTTGGTGAGCCAAGTGGGATTGGTGTACTGAACATTACCTGCCAGTATCATCAAGATTGGTTGAAAAAATTTTGCTGAGATTTCAGGAAACTCATAGTTCATTGGAAGCTTGGCAACCCCTTTCAATGAAAGTGATTCTCGTCAGTCTCTGATTGGGGCTACTTCAATAGGAACAAACCATAGCGGTAAGAACTTGGAACTATATTATTGTGCAAAGTTTCAAAGAGCTAGCACGAACCGTGTTTGATTTAGAGTTCCAAATACTGTATCCATATAGGAGAAAACAGAGTGAAACCTAAATATGAAAACCGTTCTTGCAAAGGAACGGTTTAACCTAGAAGAATGAAATTTGGTGAGCCAAGTGGGATTGGTGTACTGATCAATACCTGCCAGTATCATCAAGATGGTTCAAAAATTGTTTGCTGAGATTTCAGGAAACTCGTTGTTTTTGGAAGCTTGGGAACCCCTTTCAATGAAGTGATTCTCGTCAGTCTCTGCTTGGGGCTACTTCAATAGGACACAAACCATAGCGATAGAACTTGGAACTACATTATTATGCCAAGTTTCAAAGAGCTAGCACAAACCGTGTTTGATTTAGAGTTCCAACTACATGTATCCATATAGGAGAAAATAGGAGTGAAACCTAAACATGAAAAGGGTTACTGCAAAGGAACGGTTTAAGAATAGAAGAACGAAATTGGTGAGCCAAGTGGGATTGGTGTACTGATCATTACCTGCAAGTATCATCAAGATGGGTGAAAAAAATGTTTGCTGAGATTTCAGGAAACTCGTAGTTTTTTGGAAGCTTGGCAACCCCTTTCAATGAAAGTGATTCTCGTCAGTCT